>NW_026873417.1:0-143776 GCF_032173495.1 Musca vetustissima
TAGTATTATTTAGCCATCCTTTCATGGTCCATCAGGTTCTGCTCCAGCTCCCTCGTCTACCAAACTGCCAATTTTAAGCCGAATCTTCCTTCTACGCTTCTTGGCCAACAACCTAGTTCTGTGAATAGACAGGTGTTTCATACGTCACAAAATAGGACGGTTCTATTGGTCACAGCTATGGTGAATATTGTTCATCAGGGTAGTACATATCCAGCTCGTGCATTGATTGATCCTGCACCTGAACCATCTTTTATTACTGACAGATTACTACAGCGTTTGGGCCTTTCAACAACTTCCACTCAAGCCACTATTTCTGGTGTTAATCAAACTGTGTCAACTTTGTCTAAGAAATTGTGTTCGTTTGGTATTGCATCATCTTTAGATTCTTCACCGTTCATGGAAATTACAGCATTGGTAGTTCCTACCATTTCTGGAAATCTTCCATCATTTATGGTTAGTCGTGAATTATCATCTAAATTGCCAAATCTACGTTTGGCTGATTCTCAATTATTTGACTGTCGACCAGTTGATATGTTATTATGTGCTGATATGTATCCCAAAATTCTCTTACAGGGAATGCAATCTAATATTTTGGGTTCTTTAACTGCGCAAAATACTGTGTTTGGCTGGATCATTACTGGATGCCATTTCTGCTAGCAAACTTTAGAGTAACTTCGGTAATGTGGACCACCATTTTCTTTTTTTATATTGTGGGCGTTACGACGGTAAAAAATAAAAACAAATTGTTTTCACAACATGGTAGATTTGTTGGGTAAGTATATTCCAGGCCAAAAATTATATATATTTGTCCATAAATATGTTATTGCATTATATTTCAAAAAACTCTAAACTGCAAATAAAAATAACTTGGCGGGTAACGTGGACCAGTAAGTGTGGGTAATGAGGATCAGTATGTTAAAGGTAGGTTGTGGATTAATTGTGACAAATTTCAATTTATTGCACTCTTGGGTAACAATGAATGCAAAATATATGGGTCCATGTTTTGTAATAGCCCCCATTTAAGGATACCACCCCATTTGCGGTATTTTGAAGGTCCTTGCTACACTATCCAACCGAGGCTCCTATAATTTCGGATTTTCGAGAAAAGCAAAATGTTCGAATATTTTACAAAATCGTTCGACTATTGTGGTAAAAAATTTTCAAATCACACTTTTGCAATCAGAGCTACATCTTCACCTAATAAATTTTCAACATTGTAATTATTTATTAAAAACCAAGTTTGATGTTTGTTTTCACTAATTAGGAAAACATTTATCAAGGCGGCATTGACATATTTCAAGCATTTTCTTATGTGGAGGGGTGGTCCACATTTGACGCATGGTCCACAATACCAGAAGTTACTCTAGAGTATTTTCTACTAACGTAGTATATTCTGAAGAAGATAATATAAATAACACACTTCTTCTATTTTGGAAACTAGAAGAAGTTCCTAAGCGCTCAATCTTGTCTCCTGCTGACAAATATTGTGAGGAAAATTATAAAAAACTACTAGAAGAGACTCCAATGGCAGACATATTGTCACTTTACCAATCAAACCAGAATTCTTTGGAAATAAAACTTTAAATGGTAATAGTTTGAATGATGTGCTTTATGTCGGTCCGACTCTTCAGTTAGATTTAGTTCTACTCATTCTGAGATGGAGAGTATTCAAATATGTTTTCAATTGCGATATTCTAGTAGATTCAGCTCACACACCTCTTCAGCGTATTCTGTTCTGGGATTCTCCCGATAAACCAATACAAGATTTTGAGCTGAAGACGGTGACTTTTGGTGTCAACTGTGCGCCATATCTGGCTATTCGTACTTTGTTGCAGTTAGCAGATGACACCGAAGACAAATTTCCTCTTGCAGCACATATCCCGCGTAAATGCATGTACGTTGATGACGTACTAACTGGGTACCACAATTTAGAGACAGTGCATCTTTCTAGAGATGAATTACTACATGTCCTATCTTCAGCTAAATTTGAGTTGCGGAAATGGACTTCTAATGATTGTTCTATACTAGAATGTCTTCCACCTGAACACCTAATCGACACTAAACTTCTCGATTTTGTTAAATCCAGCAGTTCAAAGCCTCTCGGCATTCGTTGGAATGCTCAATTATATGTATTTTATTTTAATGTAAAACCACTTACTTACACTTACTTGCTTTCTACTTTTGCCAAATTGTTTGATCCTATTGGGTGGTTAGGCCCTGTTTTAATTGTAGCTAAAATTATACTGCAACGTACTTGGTTAGATCACATCGATTGAGATGATTCGCTTCCGTCTACGACGGATGGTGCTTGGCAGAAATTCGTTGAGACGTACCAGGACGTCAATTATATTCAAGTTCCTCGATTGGTTAATTATGGTACTGATTGCTCCGCAGAATTTCATATTTTTCTGATGCCTCAGAGAAGGCATATGCGGGGGTGGTATACGTTCGTATTATTCCCTCCATTGGTGACATTTCTACTCATTTATTGTTATGTAAAACTAAAGTAGCTCCTATTAAATCTATTTCTCTTCCACGCTTGGAGTTGTGTGGTGCGGTCTTGGCCCCTGAACTCTTCAAAGCCATTTCCGCTGAGATTGATATACAATTCTCGAAAACGGTAGTGTTGGCGGTTTATTTGGGATACCATTTGTATTTTGTTTTCGCAAAATAGTCAGGCTGGGATTCAGATGTTTGTTGTTTTTATAAAAACAACTATTTATTAGTGGAGAATGTATGGCATTGTTTGCCGAGGGGTAAGGTAGGGAAGACTATAGTTTCGGACCTCGCCACTGATCCTCATCAGTTCCCTTAGTTTTTTGTTGAGATATTCTCTCCAGAAGCTATTGCTTCTATACAAAAAACCGTTCATACCCAAATGTCTCTTGTAACAAAGCGAAGTACTTAGCTGACCAACGACATAAACTGTATGAGAAGTTTGCTGGAGCCTCACTTCGAGGCAAACAAAACATTTACAAAAAAAAACTCAAAAACATATTTTTGGACCGATTCTACGATCGTTCTATCATGGTTGAAGAAAATTCCGTCTACATGGTCAACCTTTGTTGCGAATAGGATCTCTAGAATACAGGACAACGTTGGTAAAAATGTTTGGCATCATGTATCTTCCGAAGATAATCCTGCTGATTTGTGAAGTCGCGGACTTACGCCCGCTGAATTGGCTTCTTCTCGAATTTGGTGGCACAGACCACAGTGGCTCCGTTTAAAAAGTTCTGAATAGAAGTTGTGCGACTTGTCCGCTCTTGATACGTATGTATAAATTCGTGCAATTAAAAGTCAAAGTTTGTTACAGAGAATTCATAATTTCTATTAAGATATATACTGTATAGCTGTAAGATACGTTTTATAATGTGAAGTACACTTTTGTAGTTTTGGCATGTTGCGATATTTATTGGCCAGATGGCTTTTCGTGGCAATAAAATAAAATAAATAAATAAAAAAAGTCACTTTTCATACTTTGAAAATTTCGTTGATGTTTTAGATAATTTTTCATCGTTAGATAAGGCTTTACGAGTCGTATCAATCATTTTTAGATTTTTTTCACAAAATACATCCTTCTACTCAACATATCGTTCAAGGACAAGCTCCTAAGAGTTCCGAACTAAAAAATGTGAAAATAAGGCTTATTATCTTGGCTTAAAAAGCGTATTATGCCGATGAATATAGTTGTTTATCTAACAATAGGCCCCTAAATTCAAAAAGGCTCGATTTTGTCCTTAAATGTAGGTTATGCGACTAAATGGACGTTTAGTTCGGACACCTCTTTCCTGTCAGAACGACATCCTATTTTGCTTCCCTACCATTGCAAATTTGCTCGTTTGCCTATTGCCTCATTTAATTTCCACTCATGGTGGAAATATACTAATGTTGCGTCTGGTGCGCAGTGGATACTGGATTCCCAGATTAACTTCACTCATTCGTAAAGTTATTGGTAATTGTAAACTTTGCATTTTAGAAAAGAAAAATTCTTGTACACAGATTATGGCTGCTCTTCCTCCGGAACGAACAACCATAACGCGACCATTTGCCACTACAGGTGTTGATTTTGCTGGTCCCTTTGACCTCAAATCTTTTACTGATCGTTATTGTAAAATTACTCAAAATTATGTTTGTGTATTTTTTTGCTCTTCTACAAAAGCAATACGACAACATCTTTACCAGCATTTCACTGGTTCATATTGCGACGCAGATGTCCAAAGACTGTGTTCTCTGACAACGGCACCAATTTCGTAGGTGCTTCTCTAGAATTTGAGCGTGAATTCAAATCTGTTGTTCATT
The DNA here is from genome assembly GCF_032173495.1 of Musca vetustissima. Classification (NCBI taxonomy): domain Eukaryota; kingdom Metazoa; phylum Arthropoda; class Insecta; order Diptera; family Muscidae; genus Musca; species Musca vetustissima. Next base: position 4,300 of record NW_026873417.1, read on the forward strand.
AAAGTCGCGATAGGATACGTTTCGTATATCAGTATCAAGAGCTTTCATGGAAGTTTATTCCAGCTGGGGCCCCACATATAAGCGATCTTTGGGAAGCTGCGGTGAAAAGTTTTAAAAAACATTTTCGAAAACACGCTGTAAACATGAAATATACATTTGAAGAGTTCTTTACGGTTCTCTCTCGTATAGAAGCTTGTTTAAATTCTCGACCGATTTATCCGATGAATGATAGTATTGATAGTAATTTAGCTTTGACTCCAGGTCATTTTTGGTCGGTTCTCCTATTTTATCCCCTCCGGAGCCGTTAATACAAGTATAGAAAACTTAAATCTATACTTGTATAGAAAACTTAAAGTGCTAACTCATCAGTTCTGCTTACGGTGGAAAGAAGGGTATTTTTTAAAAAAGTCTTCATAAACGCTATAAATGGAAATTTCCGCAGCTCAATATACAAACGGACGATTTAGTAGTAATTCGACATGAACAATTATCTCCAACATCGTGGAAATTAGGTCGGGTCATTAATGTTTTTCCGGGACAGACGGTCGCGTTCGTGTCGCCGACGTAAAAACTGAAAATGGCATTGTGAGGCGTCCGGTGGTTAAGCTGGTCGCTTTGACCAATTAGATTTTTGTTTTCACTTTCGCGCCATCTTTATTTTTTCTTTCTTGTAGAATGGAAAATGAAACAAGATATTCGCTACTCTTCCTGACTATGAAGAAGACAATGTTGGATGAGGAAAGAAATGTTGAAGATGTGGTTTTGGTTCCCATAACGGATATGGAACCTCCGAAGAAATGCATCAGTACCGAAGCTGACGCTACTAGCATCGAGCCTGCCCTCACACCTTGTGCTGAGATTGTTTCTATTATCGAAGAACTAAGAGAAGGAAACATAATATACTAAGTAATTAAAAACTAAATGTTGACTGTTGATAAAGTTGGACATCATTAAAATCAAAAGTATAGCTCATTAGCATTAAGGGGAAATGTTTCGAAAATACTTGGAATCAATATTTACAATGATAACAATATTGACATACATAAAAAAACCAATTAAAAACATTACGCCACCATCGGAAGGAATGGATGCAGTCAACCAATCATGTGTACATTCACAAAACAAACACTTACAAGAAATATTAAAGAGAGGTATAATTCAAGAATGCAATAATATAATAGAAGAAATATCGCAGCTAAAAAATCGCAACACGAAATTTTTAAAATTTTATCTCAGATTACACACCAAACTGGACAACGGAAATATGGTAATAGGTACTGAACGTATTTTAGTTCAGTACGTGTTACGAATCCTACAACACATTTACTAGAGGACTATGAAGGAAATCCAATGCTAGGCTGTTTCTATAGGGAAGAACTTTTACCTACAATGTATCCCAATATATACTTGATGGAAAAAATTATAAAATCTAGGGGTGATAGAGTTTATGTTAATTGGTTTTCAAACAAGCATAATTCATGGATTGATATGAATAATGTAATATAATTTAAGATACACTTTTTTTATTTTAAAAAAGAATATCGGAATATCAAGAACATTGGATTGATATGAATAATGTAATATAATTTAAGATACATTTTTTTCAATAAAAAAAACATATATAATATGTGTACCCTGTGTTCTTATTTATTTTAAAAAAGAATATCGGAATGTCAAGAACATTCACTTTAAGCGGTAATAGTTCAATTTTATGCTCAAGTGTTCACCGCCTATAGAATTAGGGGAGGTTGAATATGGGTGCAGTCTAATTGGTTTTCAAACATAGAACTCAATACCTGTGGGTGTTGATAATAATTTGTTTCATATTGGTGATAAAATAGACATCGCTGACTATTTAGAGACTGCTTATAAAAATATGTACATAAATAGAAATATTAACATTAAAGCCAACAATAACACATTAGAAAAAGAAACTGAATCATCTCATGATCCAATATTCTTAAATAAGGATAAATCCATTGCAAAACTCTTTGGTTTCAGTGAAAAATTTTTGGAGCCCAGACAAAAGCATGTCTCCAACCTTCCAGTAAATATTTTAAAGGTTAATACAAATACACTGCAACATTGTAACTGGATAATTTTTGAATAATTACCTGCTCATATTTACATGAATTTGCTTTAGATGTTCCTCCGGGCTATAAATTAGCTGAGAGACCATTTAATCTCATTAATTTGCCTGCACACGTCAAAGAAATAAGTCGTCTTGAAGTACAGATATTAGATCAAAAAGGTCGCTTAATAATTATTCTAAAATGTCAAATGTCTAAAATTCCTAATATTAATGAGCGTCCATTATCAGGTGATTATCATAACTACGTATAAAAATAATGATGAAATTCGTATATGTATACGTTCTGCCATCCGAAATCTATTTATATATTGGACGCTATTTAAGAAAAGAAATGGGGAAAATTCTTCAAATGCTAGGCTAAGGTATATATCTTTGATGAAATTGGAAATAAATTAAATGGAATTGAAATCGATCGCACACGTTATCTAGGTGTAACTAAAAATAGGATTTCTCTAAGTGAATTTGAAAGTAAAGTTATGAGAATTGCTTGCTTGGGGTGCTGATGATGATGTGTCAACCAATTCCTTCAACTTTTGCATCCCACTGAACCGTTTGCTAGGATTTGCTGAAGACTTTAAAAAAGTAATTTGTAATATCAAACTTGATTTGATTCTTTTGCGGAATGCCAATGATATAAATGTGCCAATGATACAAATGTATATAAGATCAACAAACTTCCATCGACCATTTAATTCCAGATATTAAAAAAAGAAATAAGTGACCGACGTGGCTTAAAATTGTTATCTATGTTTTTAAGTTTGGAAAATAAAAGACGCAAAGGTGTATACAGAATATATTTAGGTTCTCAATGAAGTGGAATCTGGTCATCTAGTAGTGAGGAAGAAATTCCAAATGTATACATGTTTTGAAATTAAATTAAAATTGTTGCAAACTCCTATTGGATCAAAATCTTGTCACATTAATTTTTTTTTTAAAGAAAGCTTTATATAAAGTGAGTCCATAAAATGTGGGAGAATATTTTCAATTGCTGTACATTTTGACATGAACATAAGAAACAGCGTACAAAGCAACCTGTTGAATGCACAAAATAAAAATGCTTCTTATGTTTGTTAATGTGTGCAAATAGTTCTTAATACTATGTTTTGCCAAAAACATAGTAATATACTATTATTTGAAAATGAATTCTTAAGTATTTTTTTAGTGTTATTGTGCAATGATGTAGGACGTCAATATTTTATAATTCTATTTATTTAATTAATAGTAATATTAATAAATATTACTAATAAATAGTTGTCTTTTTTATAAAAACAACGAACTGGGATTCAGCCTGACGATTTTTCAAAAACAAAATATTAATTAACGTTTTGTCTTAGAAAGCTTGTGATAAGTTCCGGGTACCTGGGAATAAAAATTTTGAACTCCCGATTTCCCGGGAATGAAAAAAGTCGGGAATTCCTAGCCTATAGTTGGAATACACAACTTTGACCGGAATTGTACGAAAAGTAGTATAAGATATTTATATTATTATATTACATTGAGCATTAAATTTATTTAAATGAAATGAAGCAAATTTTTTTACAATGAAATAATTTACACTTTTATATATATATATATATATGGATCTGTTTCCATTGGAATCGAAAAATCAATGTTTATACTATTTAAATAATATTCATCGACATTTAAGTGCGTAGTAGATCTACAATTAATCATAACACCCTTTGTTTTCTTTACTTCTTACCCATCTCCAACCTGGAAGGAATATGTATTCCTTCCAGGTTAGGTTCTAATCCAATAATAATAGTCATAATTCTTCCACAGTTATCATTTTTCCTCATTCTAATTATTTTCTTATTTTTTTCTGGGAATTATATATATATATATAATTATATATATATTATTATCCGGATATATCAAACTGCAAATCAGTGTCAGATTTTATGTCTTCGTATACATCTTCCGTTTCAATATCCAAAACGAATGAGTCGGTATCTGTATAACAAAGTGTCGCACGATTGCCTATTTGGTTAATATATATATATATATATATATATATAAATCATACATTCTATATTTAGCAAGTTCTAAAATACAAAAATCTAAATAAATAGGTTTATTATATGTCACGTTTGTTTTGTTCATTTGGATTCCCCATAATTGATCATCAAATTGTGATTCACTATGAAAGTTTGGTTTTGATATCAGTTCTACGTCTATCTTTATATTCCGAATGAATGACTAGTTTAATGTTCTTCCTTTCATCCAAATTTTCAATTGTTTTCCAAAAAACCGAATTGTTAAACCGTATGTGTTATGTTCATTTTAAGCCAAATAAACTGCTCTACACTAATTGCTTTATGCTAATTGCTTTACGCAAATGACGTAATTGGTCTGTATTGATGACTCATCCTTCTCTTTTCCTCTTGCTGTGTTGTGTGATGATATTGTGTTCTATCTCTTTCCCTCTTATTGTTTTATGCCGTCCGTCTGTTCCATATTTTCTTTCGTCTTCCCCAATTTGGTCCATTTATATGACCTGAAAGTTTATTGGCCCCTGAAATCAATAGCGCGTGTATCCCATATTTGTTCTTCCCCCCTTTCTTCTGTATATTTCCCGTAAGCTTATGTGTGTTTTCCCCTTTCCCTATCCACATATTTTCTTTTTGTCTTCCCAATGTGATCCATTTTTATGACCTTGATGACCCTGAAAGTTTATTGGACCCTGACATCAATAGCGCATGTGTCCCATATTTGTTCTCACCCCCCTTTGTTCCGCATATTTCCCCTAAGTTTATGTGTGTTCCCCCTTTCCCAATCCACTTTTTTTCTTTTTGTCTTCCCAATGTGGTCCATTCGTATGACCTTGATGACCCTGAATCAATACCGCTTGTGTCCCATATTTGTACTTCCCCCCTTTCTTCCGTATTTTTTCGGTAAGCTTATATGTGTCCCCCTTTCCCTATTGACTTGTTTTCGTGATGCAGTGCGCCCACCGCTCTTGCCTACATTTATCGCCCCTTCTCTACCCACTTGTTTTTCTTGGTTGCACAATATCGGAAATACATGAAGCAGTGCCTCATATGATTGTCTATTGGAACAAGAATCAATACGATCATGGGTGTCTTATCAGAAAGATTTTTTCTGTTTATTTGATGCATACATGTTGTTGTTTTTTTTTCAATATGAATCTACTGTTTGTAGTTTGTTAGAATTTACAAGATGTAATGTTTGTCCATTGAGCCAATGTGAATCTTAAGTCTCTTATCAGCAAGTGTTTGTTGCTATGACTGGAGAGGTGCCTATCGGTCTGTAGATTCTACCAAGACCATATGTCTGTCGCACTATTGATTATCTGTCATATTATTATTTTTTTCTAATATTTGATGTATCTCAACATCATGGTTCCCATGGTTTAAATTTTACATAGTTACCCACATTTGGTTAGTACTTTACTTCCTCAATATCTTGCGATATCAATATGTTACGGCATCAATATCTTGCGGTATCAATACCTCGAAAAAACTTATCGAGAAAAATTTATCATTCTGAAAAACTTACTATTGTGAAAAACTTAATATTGTTAAAAACTTTTATTGTGATTTTTGTGTTAAATTTATCACTCAAAAATGCAATGTTTTTATGTTCTTATATTCATTAAAAATGCACTATAATGTAAATCACCCGGAGTATTTACGAGGACAACAGGAAAGAGAATATGAGCGACAACAAAAATTACCTCAACCACAAGGGATATGACAATCTGTTACGAATTATCCGCATTCATCATTATGGTACCAACAACAAGAACAACATACAGCTCAGCAACATCAAGGATACATGAAACAAAATAATTGAGTATCCACATCCATCGGCAAAGTATCAACAACAACATACTGCTCAGCAACATCAAAATAATGTACAGCAATAGAGAAAACATATACCTCAACAACTAAATAATTTACAACAACATACACCTCAACAACTAAATAATTTACAACAACATACACCTCAACAGTATAAAAGATTTTTGCAGCAATATACTCCACATTAATTAAATCAACATGTTCCTTCAAGAGGAGAGCAGCAAGAAGTAACTGAAAATTAAACCATGAAATTAAGCGAATACTGTAAAGTCAGTGCATGAACCAAAAGGTGGGCTAGCCATTGTAAAACCAAAACCCACAGAAATGCTGCTGGAGGAATCATAAATGAGGACATGTCTCTAATAAGGAGTGGATTTAGGAATAGAATCTAAACATTCCAATAGAGAATGAAAGGAGACACAATTGACGTTGAAGAAGTATTCGCAAATGCAACAACACTTCTGGTAGAACAGCTTGAGAACGCCTTAATCCGACACAACTTCATAAAATTCAATTTAGAGCTTCATGGTGAATACGTCAAACTATCTGGAGAAAATGTTACAACAACAATAATTTTCCATTGTACGTATTTGCGTAAAATAAAAAAAGAGAAAAGTAAAAACAAATGGTTTTAAAATGTTGTCAATATTGACTTTTGGGGTTTTTATTGATTATTTGTTAATATTATTGGAAATAATATTTTACCTTAGTTATGGTGTTGTGTGGACGTAATTCAAGATAGCGAATCGAATACGAATTAACAACAAGTTAGAATGTAACTAGCGTATATGCTGCAAAGCGGCGTTAAAAACTCGTTAGAATTTGACAGTCCTTCAAGTACAAAGCTGTACTTAAGGGTAGTAACAAATTCTAATGTAGACAAATTGTACAACAATTAACTAAAAATGAATTGGATAGGAACCCAATGAAATATGTTTTTTGAAATTAAACATTGCCGCCAGCGTTGCAATATATAGCTATGTTGCAAAAATAAGTGAATTGCACTTCAAATTTAATGTATTTAATTTTTTTTTTCAAAAAACAATTCATTGTTAATAATAAAAATAATTGGCGCTCGTAAAGATGCGAAGGCAATTGAAGATTGCCCTCGAGACCAATACAAAATAAAAAAATAGTGAAAGCCGGGGTACCGTATAGCGGTTGCCAATGGATCACACGGGACATGAGCCGGAAATTACCCATCCAAATACCCATCCTTCATTATTCTCGGATATACATCGGGTCCGAGTACCATTATTATAGGACCGGATCGAAAGAATTGTGGATCAGCCAACATCATCCCACCATAGTGATCCTTTATGGTTTCGGCCGCCGACTCGGATGGAGAGACAATATTCCGTAAGTCCATTTCACGAGCCGACAAGAAAAGACGTTGGGTCCGGTCGTAGATTGACTCCAAAGTAATTTGGCAATATTGATCTGGGCTCAGATTTATGGGACTCAGACGCAGGGATCGGACGAACGATTGGCATATGCGTCTATGACCAGCACAATCAAGATTTGTTTTTGGCATATCCGAATGTAATATAAGAGGTATTTTTATTATGTTTTCTCCAATATGAAAGAGGTTGTTATCGTTATCCACATTGGGTATTGAATTGTATGACTGAAAATCAATCAAACCACATTCATAATCAACTTCTCCTAGATCAATAGGCGGTGAATAGTCTGAGCGTAAAACTGAAGTTTTACCGGTCAACGTAAATGTTCTTGACATTATAAGGTTCCTCGTTCAAATAAGTATGAATATAGAAAAGCTTATATATACATATATATATTTTTTATTTATTCAAATAAATGTGAAATACATGAAATTAAATACATATATAAAAATTAAGTAACACTACAGTAAATTATTCTTATCTATCCAGGAATTATGTTGGTTTGAGAAACCTAACCATTTTACAAAGATTTTGTTACCCTTTGTTTTTAAAATTTTCTCGACTAAATAGTTATTTGGATACTTTGTAGGTAAAAGTTCTTCTCTGTAGAAACATCCCTGTATGGGATTTCCTTGATAATCATCTAGTAAATAAGTTGTTGGGTTTGTTATTCTTATTGATCTTATTTTAAATATTTCAGTAGTCCAGTTTGGAGTATACCCCTTTTCAAAGTGATGTTTGTATTTGCTTATGCGAACATTATCGCCCACATTTATGTTTTGTGGTTTAAATAGTTTTATATGATTATAAACAGTTTTCAGCAATGTTCTAGCATTCGATGTGTTAACTTGAACAGGTGCCATTTTTATAGTTCGATGTGTTGTTTCATTATATTGCTTTATCAAATTTTTATAAACATTAATCCACTGGTAGTTCCCATTATAACTAAACTCCTTCCACATCATTCCCTTTAATGTTCTATTGAATCGTTCAACAATTGATGCTTTCAATACACTATATGTAGAATAATGATTTATTGAATATGTTCGCATTAGTTTGGCGAAATCTTTGTTGAAAAATTCTTTTCCATCATCGCTTTGTAAATTTTTTGGAATTCTTCCAGCTCTTAAAATTCTCTCGAAAGCTTCACAAACATCTGATGCAGTTTTTGATTTAAGTGCTTCTCCCCATGCATATTTCGAAAATGTATCGATAACCGTAAGCATATATCTATATCCCTTGTTTGCTTTAGAATAATTCCCCATTTCAACTAAATCCGCTTGCCAAAGATCATCTATACCATGCATAACCACCCTTCGCCTCTTAAATTTTTTTCGTGCTTGAGAGTGAAGTTCATTTACTAATTCTCGCTTTTCCATGATTTTATTCGGTGTGGTATATTAGAGTTGGTGATTTAAAGGGATATTGGGATAATATTTTAAAAAGTTCGTTCTGCGTTTTCTTCAACTGTGATATTTCCTGTCTTAGATGAGCACATTCTTGATCAATGTTTTGTTTCAATATTTCTTGTATGTGCTTGATTTGCGAATGTACGTATGCTTGGTTGACCGCGTCTGCTCCTTCCGCTGGAGCCCCAACATTCCTAATTTTCTTATTTTGTATGTCAAGGTTGTTATTTTCATCAGTATTGATTCCAAGAAATCTTGAAACATGTTCTTTTAGTGTCAATGAAATATACTTTTGATTATAATAATGACCAAATTTATCGACTGTCATTGACATTTATTTTTTATTTATTATTTAGTAGATTATGTTTCCCTCTCGCAGTTCTTCTATAATGGAAACAATTTCATTGGTGTGATTATTGTTCCCAGCTTGTTGTGATGCTATCAACAGCTTTAATCGTTCTACCAGTTCGTTGGGATCGTCCCAGTATATATAGTTTGGTTTAGCAAGATTTACTTTCATTAAGCCTTTTCCACTGTGTGTATCATCTATTAACTCTTTTATTATTCGCTTATATTTGTAACCCTTGTTGGATTTAATTCGTTCATTGCTTTTATAGTTTATTTTATATGCGTTTGAGTCCATCAATATTTTTTTATATATGTCAAGTTCAGATGAATCATAGTTTGTGGGTTTTTGATAAAATAGTAATTCAAATAATCCAGGCGTAAATGCCCAATGTTGATTTCCAATTATTATTTTTTCTTTATTGATTTTTAATGGTTTATCACCAAATTTCCAATCTCCATTAACATCTTTATGTGGTCCATATACGTTATCCAGTTTCTTATTTTTATTCAAGAGAGAAAGATTAATAGTATCTTCATCATTATTTTCAGAATAAAATGTGTCATCTTTTGTGTCATGGTAATCATTGTCGTAGTCTTTATCAGTGGTTGGTTGTAGCTTAATCTCAGATTTATACTTTTTTGTGGGGGTACTTGTAATAAAAGAATCTATTTTTTCTTTCTTAGGTGCTATGATTTTTGAAGTATTCGCGCTCGACAAATTTAACAGTTTTTGTATAGGCTCTGTTATGGGTTTAAATGTATTTTTTAATTCGTTAGTCTTCGCTTCGTCCCCCATTTTAATGCTTTGAAATTTTCTTTTCAATATATTTCTTGATTGGACAAGCCTTTTTAACATTTCTTCCTCCATGGTTAGAGTTGTACTAATACATTTAACCCATTTTATACATCTTATAAATAGTATAATTATCAAAACTTTTAGGGTTGAATGAATGTATGAAAGCCTTTTCGGTATCTTCCAGATTGAATTTCATCATCTTTGCTAATTACGAGAAATCCATATTTTTCTCTCCAGCATTCATGACAAATTGTTTTAAAATGTTCAAAACTCATATCACATCCAACATGATCATTATATATGTGCTTTAAATTCAAATCATCTTGTTTGAACATAATTATCATATTAGCGTTGTCACGTAACAAATGTTTAGGGATGCGTGTATATGTTTGGCATAAATAAAAAGAATCTACATTTTTATGTCGGCCCATACTGAAGTATATCTTAATATTGTTTTGTTTATCGCAAGCAACGTCATCAAATATAATTATTGAGTTTGGTTTTACTTCTTCTGGCGGTATAACATCATCATTATTATTAAATGTATACAATCCCATACCTTTGACAGAGGATATTAATTTCGTTAGGTATTGATATTTAGGTTGATATAGAGATTTTGAATAAATGTAAATATTTTGAAATTTTAATCCATTGGGGCTCTCTATCAAGCTAAGCATCACATTCGTCTTTCCACAATTTGACGGACCCACTATTAATGCTCGTATAGTATGGGGTAATAAAGAGCTATGTCTGGAGGTTTTACTTTGTATAAAGTCCGCATTTCGTACAGCTATTTTAGATTGTTGTTCAATTAATCGCATATTTTCAACTAAAGATCAATTTAAAAGAACCAGGCTATTTAATGTAAACCTTTCTTCTTGTTTTGTTTATTCCGTTTTTAGTGATTAGTAAAAGTATAAAAATGATTGTATATAACTCTAAGAGAGTTATTAGAAAGAAAACCGTTGAAGGAGGAGGACTTGTTAATAAGTTGATAGACTCTTTGCCAGTAGAACTTCATCTACCAGGTTATCAATTTTGTGGACCCGGTACAAAACTAAGACAACGATTGCAAAGAGGAGATAAAGGTGTCAATCCCTTAGATGCGGCCTGTAGAATACATGATATTGCCTATTCACAAAACGAAGATATTGATAAACGCCATACTGCAGATCGTCAACTAACAGAACGGGCTTGGGAACGAGTGAAAGCCAAAGATAGTAGCATTGGAGAAAAAATAAACGCATACCTGGTAACGAACGCAATGAAGGCTAAGACAAAGTTTGGAATGGGTTTGGTTAATAAAAATTCCAAAAAAGTAACTGGAAATCAGATTTTTAAAAATGCTATTAAAAGCGCAACATCTACACTTAAACGTATTAAACCCAACAACATTGATTCCGCTATAAAAATCGCAAAAAAAGAAATCCAAAAGAATTTCCAGGGTAAGAAGTCAAAAGTGATAATACCAAGAGTAATTAGAATTCCAAAAACTGGAGGTTTTCTTCCACTTATACCAATCTTAACTGGTCTTGGAGCTATGGGTGCCTTGGCATCAGGAAGTGCAGCAATTACCAACGCTGTTTTAAAAGCAAAAAACGCCAAAAAGGAATTGGACGAACAAATCAGACATAATAAAACCGTAGAAGCGATAGCAATGGGTAAAGGACTCTACCTTAAACCATACAAAAAGGGTTATGGTATTTATGTTGATGATACTCCAAAAAACTTATAAACCAGCTGCCCAAAGGTCCACTAACGGATGTAAACCTAAGTATATTTGGGAAAAAATATATACCTCACTTTAGAGGTGTTTACATGCGTGATAAGTTACCTAAAAAACCATATAGAGTGGAATGTGGCATTATAAACTTAGATAACGCAAGTGGATCTGGGACACATTGGGTGGCATATTATAAAAATAATAATAACATTGAGTATTACGATAGTTTTGGCAATCTTCAACCTCCGTTGGAAGTACTATACTACTTGGGAACCAATATAACATATAATTACGAAAGAGATCAAAAATATGATACATACAATTGTGGACACCTTTGTTTAAAATTCTTAATGAATATAAAACCTACGAAAAATAAAATAAATAAACAATTTTAATTGAATATTAGTCCAGTTATACTTCACTCCTCCAAGAAGATGGATGAAATCGACAGATCGGACATTGCATTGGTTGATTTCCAATATTGTCATGGAAACTATAAGAGTATTTTCATAAAAGAACTTTCATTCATGTGTGGATATTCTGTTGTTCCAACTCATTTCTTGTTTCGACCACCATTTAATTCAAAGGAACTTACATCACAGGCATGCAGAACAAATTCATATTGCAAGAAATTTGTTAATGATTTAAATTGGATGGACGGAAATTTCGACTATAATGATGTAGAGGATATTCTTACACCGTTAAACAACTACAAATATATTTTTGTTATTGGGCGAGAGAAAAAAGTATTTTTGCAGAAGTACCTCAATACTACGATTATTAATATGGAAAATAAAGTTAATCTTAAAGCATGTCAAAATTATTATATAATTGTCAAATACATATACTAATTGTCAAATACATCCTACCATAAAATTTAAGTGTGCTGTAAATAATGTATTTAAATTATTGATATTCATTGAAAAAAACTGGAATAATATCGCCGAAATAATATATGACGAACTCAATAAAAAAATTGAAAAAACAACTTTTTATATTATTTAAAACATTTATTGATAGAGTTGATTGTAATTATTGCAAATACAATAAAAAATAATGGCGAAAACATATTCACTGCTTTAATACCACATACATCCACACCGAAATAAGGAAGCAATTTATCCAAGTATTTATTATTAATGGGAACATTTTTTGTAATGCGTCTTCTCATTAATGGACAAGAGGATGACCATCGTAAGTGTTCCGAAACTGGACAATCATTTCGTTCCCAATGATTTATTTTAACCCCACAGAAATAGCATTCAGTAATGTCTCCTCTGCCCGTATAAAAAAATCCAATTGCTGCCAATTGTTTTGGATCTTGATATGTCAATGGCCATGAATTAAAAGTCTTTAAACGTAGATCTTCCCTGTTCATGTTTGAAAATTCCATCCTTCTTTATAAAACTGTTCTTGTACACTGTGAAGTGGAATTTGAAAATTATGTCTTTATATATATAACAAAACACCATTTTTTGTAAAGGTTTTTTTTTTTTTTTTTTTTTTTTTTTTTTTTTTATTGTTTCTTATGGAATGGTGAAATTACATCTCATCAAACTATAAAACTAGAATTATTGTAAGGGTCCCAATAGGGTGATCCATTATTTATTATGGATTCTCCACTGCTAACTACAATTACATCGTCGTCATCTCTTCCAGACGTATAGTAGCCAGAAGTGGTCTCTCCGCTACTGATGATGAAAACATCCTCTTCCCTGGACGAATTGGATTCTCCACTGCTTATAATTATGACATCTTCTTCCATCGGAAAGCTGAGTAAATAGCCATCGATCTCAGGATCATTCCATTCAGGAAGGTTTTTCAATGAATTCTCCATGTCGACTGCGCAACGCTGTTTCTATACGACTGAATGGATTTTTCAAAACTTTCAAAAAACAGCATGGGTTTCTTAGGATACATTTTGCTGATATAAGCGAATATTATTGACCAATGCGAATACAATACAACATGATTACACATGACGACGGACAAAAGGGACTTTATTTTCTCACATATCAAATAATCATGAATTCTTAAAATGTTTATATAAAATAATTTTGCTGACCTATGTAAAATGTTTGCAACAAAGAAAAGAAAAGAATGTTGAACATGCTGACGAACAAAAGAGAATTGATATTCTCACATACCAACTTATCGCAAATTCGTTAATTGTTTATAAAAATCATTTTGCGGACTTAAGAAAAAGAACCCTAAATAGAAAAACAAAAATCCACCAGACTGATCGCGATTAAACATGCTGACAAATTTAGAATAAGAGACACAATTGGCGCTTTCAGTCTATCCAATTTAAATAAAAGAACCAAACGGCTTCGAAACACCTAATCGATCAAAGCGACATCTATAATCCTATTTTAGAAAAGGGTAAAATATTAATTCATTTCGTCACAATGTGCAATAAACTTAAACATATACCTCCATTTCGAAATTGTTTCCCTTCCATAGCATACTTTTAGGAGTTTGCTTTAATGCTAACCAGATTAAATAAAATTAAAAAACAAGTCTTTTATCGAATCTACAGGGCAGCATCAATAATTCACCAAACCACAATTTAAATAAAAGAAGCAAAAGGTTTTGAATCACCCAATCTTTCAAAGCGACATCTTTACCTTAAAGATCACAGGGAGACACATACAACTCACCACCAAAAGGATTAAAGAACCAAAAGGTTTTGAATCACCCAATCTTTCAAAGCGACATCTATACTTTAAAGATCACAGGGTGACACATACAACTCACCACCAAAAGGATTGTGTCTATGCTACAAACACGACAGATCACAGTGTTGCACATACAACTCACCTCCAAAAGGATTGGGTCTATGCTACAAACACGACATAGATCAGGGTTGCACATACAACTCACCACCAAAAAGTTTATGTCTATGCTACATACACGACAGGCCATCTACTGACAACGATCTAATTCACCACTATTTTAGTCAAATACACAGGGTAACATCTGCAATTCACCACTTTTTGATTCGTGTCTACGATACACACACAGGGCGACATCTACACTTCACCACGAATGGTTTGTGTCTTTGCTATGTAATTTGATACGATATTGATAGAATCCCCACAAAACCTCTACTGACGTCATGTACGGCACGCTGAAGATCGATTAAAGAGACAAGCACATTTTGACTACTTGACTTGTCGCTTACAATTACGATCCGAGCTCAACGAAATATTACACGAGAAAGGAGAGCATACCTCTCATGTGAGTGAACATAAATTTTTCGTTTTATGGCTTATATATCTGATCCAAGATGTCAAGGTACAGAAAAGTTGCCAATATGTAATAAAGGATCTGTAGCGTTTTTATTAATGTAAATTATGTTGATGGATACAGGTCGCATTTATGATCCAATATGGATGAAATTTGGCACAAGTCACTTATTTGGCCCAAGGACGAACCCTATTGAAATTGGGAAAAATCGGTTCAGATGTATATATAGCTCCCATATATAGTTTCGTCCGATTTAAGGTAAAT
The DNA here is from genome assembly GCF_032173495.1 of Musca vetustissima. Classification (NCBI taxonomy): domain Eukaryota; kingdom Metazoa; phylum Arthropoda; class Insecta; order Diptera; family Muscidae; genus Musca; species Musca vetustissima. Next base: position 19,408 of record NW_026873417.1, read on the forward strand.
GGTGCACCAATATCCCTACATATCATTCGATTTGCATGAAATTTGGCACAGAGTACTGAATTATGTCAATAATGACGTATGCCAAGCTTCGAGAAAATCGGTCCAGATTTAGATATAGCTCCCATATATAGTTTTGTCCGATTTAAGGTAAATGGGGCACTAAAGTCCCTATATATCTTTAGGTTTGCACGAAATTTGGCATAGAGTACTGAATTAGATCCAGAATGACGTGTACCAAGTTTCGATATAATTGGGGCAGATTTTTATATAGCTCCCAAATATATTTTCGTCCGATTTAAGGTAAATTGAACTCAAAAGTATTTTTCAATTTGCACGAAATTTGGCGTAGAGTACTGAATTAGTTCCGGAATGATATGTGCTAAGTTTCGAGAAAATTTGTTCAGATTTAGATATAGCTCCCTTATATATTTTCAGATTTACATATGGCTCCTATATATACTACCGGTTGATTTTAACTAAATGATGCACTAAAGACCCGATTGACACAACGTACTGAAATTAATAGAAATTAATCTCTGAACATCATATTGGCTCTAACAGTTGAGACTTTTTGCAGGGGATTTAACTCCGCTGAAATTGAAGTCCAGTGTCGATTTTCCAACCGAAGTAGAGGATAAAACACCTCATCGCAGACATTTGTCATTTTCTTTAAAAATCAAATTCTTTAAAATATCATTTTCTAACCTATAATTTGAAAATGTACAATCATAATTATTAAAATTAGATATGTTAGTAAAGGTCCATGCTTTGGCATTGCCTAAATGCAATAGCATAGCATTAAATGATATGCACGTTGAAGATTCTAATCGCATTTTCCAGAAATATTTTATTTCAGCTTTTGAGAACCTCAAAAAAAAAATTGTCCTGCCAATTTGATGTCCACCTCAAATTGGCGGGACAATTTTAGAAAAACTTTTGAATTATTTAAAATTTTATTTTTTTGGTTTCCAATGTTGGAATGCATAAAAATTCGGTGTGGACAAATATAATGACGTTTTTAATTCGTCTTTTAAATCTATTTTTAAATAATTTCTCCCAATTTCCAGAAATTGTTTATTTCAGCTTTGGAGAACCTGAAAAATAATTGTCCCGCCAATTTCAGATGGACATTTAGAAAAACGTTTAAATTATTTAAAATTTAATTTTTTTGGTTTCCAATGTTGGAATTCATAAAAATTCGGTGTGAGAAAATATAATGACGTTTTATTACGTATTTTAAATCTATTTTTAAATAATTTCTCCCATTGTCACTTTATATTATTCAACATCCCTTAGGCAAAAAAGCTAACACAAAAGCAATATGACTTAGTCCCTAAAAAATAATAAATTCTTTGTCTGATGGGCTAAAAAAAAGTAAACACGACGCAAAAAATTTCACAAATTGAAGTAGTCAGCCCGGTTCGAGGCGCCAAAGCCCATTCATGATGAATAATCACCATGTCGCTAATAAAAAATGCAATCTAAATGCAGTATCATTATTCATGTCGCCGGAATGCTGGCAAATGAAAAAATAGAACCGAAAACCGGGGAAAAACTTCAACGAAACTAAATGCAATAAAACCAGCATCAACGCTGGAGCAAACTTAAACAAAAATTGTATAACAAAACAATAACGACGAAAAAAGTAAACTAAAGAAGGAAAAATGTCATCAAAAATTAAGGTAATGTCGTATTTAGATGGCTTCTATAGCAGTCACTGTCTGCTGCAGGGCATTTTCGACAATATAAATTACACAAAATCATCAGCCATGTCATTTATTTGCTGCGGAAATGGTTGAGCATCATGGGTGGTTGGCCGTTAAGTAATCTCCTAATGTTAGGTACAATAATTTCATTAATTAATTTGAAATGTCATTGATTTATTACTATTCCAACATACTCGACGGTGGCGTCACATTCCACTTCTTTGTGGGTGTCCTTAATATTTGTCATTTACTAATGATTCGGGTGTTAATTATGTTGGAGTATTAATGATGAGGCGTTTCATAAGGTGTTACATTTTAGGGGGATATTATTAATGAAAATGCCACTATTATTCTACTAAATTTAATGATATGATTCGAGGAGTTGTAATTAAGTTGGGGAGTACTTTTATAGGTAATACCAATATTTGACATTTAATATTGGAAATAAATTTAGGGGAAGACATTCATAGATCAAAAGTTGGCACTGATGGTACAATTTAAGTGGGGCCAATATTAATTATTTTAGGTGAGGAGATTTTTAACCAATTTGGTTGAAAATAATTTGCAAAAGTAAAAAACCAATACCACAATAAAACAGTGAGGAAAGTTCAAAAGTCGGACGGGCCGGCTATATGATATCCTTTACCACTTTGAGAACGTACAAAGATGTTAATATCTACAATATCCTGTAGATAGAATGGACATAGAATCTTTAGAGGACCATTGAGATGCAATCGGGAGAAAAAATTAATGTGCTGTCTAGATAGATATTTGAACCAATTGAAAAAATCCCATACACATACCATTCTGAAATCAATGAAAATTGTATGTCAAACGGACAGACTTGGATTCTTTGGTGAGCAACCGTTTCATGCCACATTTGTTTTTTTGTTATCACTCTATATTCAATGTTTTACCCTCTGGCAAATTTCGTGTAAATCGAACAAACATACGCCATTCGGTGCACCATTTACGTAAAATCGAACGAAAAAATATATAAGACCTATATCAAAATCTGAACCGATTTCAACAAACCTTATCACACATAATTTTTTCCTCAATTACATTCGCTATGCAAAATTTTGCTCAATCGGACAAATATTGGGAGTTTGGTGTATAATTCCAAAAAAGAAAAAAATCGGAAGAAACTATATATGGGAGCTATATCTAAATCTGAACCGATTTTAACAAAACTTGGCAGACATAAGTCCCGACCTGATTCAGTACCCTGTGCAAAATGTTGTCCCAATCGGACAAATATTGGGAGTTTGGTGTATCATTCACAAAAAATCGGACGAAATTATATATGGGAACTATATCTAATTCTAAACCGATTACAAAAAAACTTCGCAATCTGGACCCAATTTAGTACTCTTTGCATAATTTCGTCTCAATCGGACAAATATTGGGAGTTTGGTGCATCACTCACATAAAATCGGACGACACTATATATGAGAGCTATATCTAAATCTAAACATATTACAACACAACTTCTCATACATAAGTGTGGACCTGATTCTGTGGGTTGTGCAAAATTCTGTCCCAATCGGACAAATATTGGACATCATTTACATAAAATCGGACGAAACTATATATGGGACCTATATATCTGAATCTGAACCGATTTTCTCCAATTTCAATAGAGTTCGTCCTTGGGCCAAATAAGTGAACTGTGCCAAGTTTCATCCAAATCGGATCATAAATGCGACCTGTACTTTGTTCACAAAAATACATGGACGGACGGCCAGACAGATTCCTTTTGCCTGTTACAAACATATGCACAAAGACATAATACCCTGTACCACAGTGTGGTGAAGGGTGTAAAAAACGGAAGACACAATTCATTTTCATGTCAACCAGGACTAATAGGGAGCCATTGCATTTTTACCCGAATATTTATGATATATTTCGCCTATCCCCCACTATTGTACCTCAGTGGCAATAATTCACTTCGTAACATTCGTTTCATTGGTGTGATGCAGCAGCCGCTTCACATCATTTTTCAGTCTGATATGCGTCCTGTTGCAGCCGGATATCACCTGTATATGACCCTCCCTCTTTTCACAGGCTGTCTGCTATGTTGGGGAAACGGAATTACAAATTGCATTCATTTTTCAATTCTGTGTGAAAATTTTAGCGAATGTTTCGGCTTCGACAATTTGTGAGTTATACACACAAGCCATATGTGAAATTAGTTTGCATATTTTATACGCATATATTTATGTTTTTTTTTTCAATTTTATATTGTTAGCATATAATATAAATACATGGCAATTGAAATGATAAGAAACAACCACGTGATATCTCACAAAACCCTTTACAGGAATTCTGTTTGCAGAATTTGTAAATTAATATTTTTGAAATATGCAAAAGCTATGAAAATGTTCGAAAATGTTTGTACAATTTAGTACAATACAACTTAAATATATTTTTTTTAAGAAATTACAAAATTTCTCATTTTTATAGTAGTATAATTAAAAATGATTTTCTAAACACAGATTATGCACATGGCAGGGCATGAAATGAATAAATTCATGTTTCTTTTTTATTTTCTGTTGGTTGTTAAGGATTGCAGGATGCAGCTGCTGTTGTGTTACTTTAGTGAGTCAAGTGTGACATGGATTAACTAAAAAGTGCCTCACTAAGCAAGCATACTCATCGTAAACATTATACCCAGAAAGTGGTAGACAATTTATTTTAAGGACATCTAGACATATACAAGTGAGTATGAATTACTTACACATACATCAAAAGCGACATATAGTGGTAGATGGTGGTGGTAGTTGTAGATGACCTGTCTGGCTTGAAATAGATTTTAATATTTGCGAATTTTTTAAGAATGTTTTTTCGAGGGCCATTGAAGGCGTGTGTTATTTAATGAATATTTTTTTAAGACCCAATATAGGCCCGTTTTTCAAGGACCATCACAGGGATGAATTTTTATGGAATATTTTTTAAGGGACAAAAAAGGGGTGGATTTTTGAGATCATTTTTTAATGCCCATTATAGGCATGGGTATTTAAAAAAATATTTTTTGAGACCCCATTACATTCGTGGAATTTTTAAAGAATATTGTTATAGGGCAATTATAGGGGTTTATGTTTTAAATAAGGTTTTTTTTCAAGGGCATTATAGGCATGGATTTTCAAGAATATTTATTCAATGGCCATTATAGACGTGGATTTTTAAAGAACGTTTCTTTAATGGTCATTATAGGCGTGGATTTTTAAAGAACATTTCTTCAATGGTCATTATAGGTGTGAATTTTTAAAGAACATTTCTTCAATGGTCATTATAGGCGTGGATTTTTAAAGAACATTTCTTCAACGGTCATTATAGGCGTGCATTTTTAAGGAACATTTCTTCAATGGTCATTATAGGAGTGGATTTTTAAAGAACATTTCTTCAATGGTCATTATGGGAGTGGATTTTTAAAGAACATTTCTTCAATGGCCATTTCGACGTGGATTTCTAAAAAATAGCTTTTCCAAGCACTACATTATAGCCTTAGATTTTTTAAAGAATATTTCTCACGGGCCATTATAGCCGTGGATTTTGGAAAAAAATGTCCACTTGGAAAAAAATGAATGTCCATTTTAGTGGTGGATTTTTATAATATTTTTTCAAGCGCCATTATAGGTGTGGTATTTTTAAAGAATATTTGCTCAAGCTTATAATGGTTTTTTAAAGACTATTCAATGACCATTTTAGGTGTAAATTTTTCAAAGAATATTCTTTCAAGGGAGTTGTTAAAGAATATTTTTTAAAGACTATTTTTAAGAGTCACTATCTGCATGGATTTTGGAATATCATTTTTGGAGGTAAATTTTTTAAAATATTTTTTTCAAGTGTCATTGTTGTTAAATATTTTGTTTTATATATTTTTTCAAAGGTCATTATAGCCCTGGATTTTTTAAAGAATATTTTTTTCGACAGAGATCGCATTTTGATTTATCCGCATTTTTTTGGATTGGATGTAATTTGGAATCCCGGATTCCAGAAGGTAACAGACGTCTTTGAAATTCCATTTTCTTTGAGGGTAAAAATCAGATTTTTAGAAAGTCGTCGGTATATATTCCTGTTATGTGTAAAGAATTGTTTTTTTTTTTTTAATTCTTGAACTTTTCCAAACTCTTATACAATCTAATTTGTTATCGGCATCACGTTACTAGGCATTTGGTTTATACTTTGTATCTACCCAAATACACTAGCAAAATGTACTACCATCTTGTACTACCGAAATGACTGGGTGCTGGTAACGCATGGAGGGGACAATTGATTTCCCCAATGACATACCCATGTTAAATTCACCAGTCTAGGGCATGATGTGGTAACTAGTGGTAGTTACAGGTTATTAGCAAAATAATTAGTTCATTAGCAGTTACTCGAACTACTGGGACTGTAAAAAACATGAAAATAATTTTCGATATAGATCCATATTTTTGCATTCATCTCGTATAAAAGTCTCGACTCTTTTTTGGCATATGATTAGCAGCATTTTCGCCAGGGATTTGCATAATATAAGTTATGTTTAAATACCTAGCCTAAATTATCTTTATGAGTTCCAACTTAACAATGATTTTATTTTGCGGAAGTTTTAATACTTTAAATTAAAATAGATTGAAAATAAAAAAAAACTTTCTTCCTCTACTTTAATACACTTAAAAGACTTTCATCTTTCCATTTTAATACATATTTTAAAAATATGCATTTATGTAAAAGTTTCAAATTTCATTGAATTCCGAACTATTTTATATATATATATATAGACTTTTGGCTTAGCATAGAAAAAGAAAGATTGACGGCTTGCTTTTTCAAGAGATCGATGGATGGTGCTTTACATTTTTATTAAAGTAACTCTATGAATAATTTATACAATAACAGCAATATTTTGTGTTCATTTTATATACTTCTATGTGGGTTACATTATGTTACTAAGAAAGAGTGTACTCAAATGCACTTGTGGGTGTGCTTAAGCTTACACAGATACAGAGAGAGAGAAAAAAATACCATAAGACTTTGTAATAAAAATACAATAGATATTTTTAATATACATGTGTATACTCGAGTTTTTTTATTCTACAAAGATGTGCATCGAATAGAATTTGTGTATCGTAGCTGAAACACCATATTGGCTTTTATGTGAATATTTTTCGCTTATGTTTGTATATTTTCCTTTTACTCATACTTTTGATTTGCTTTTCTACATATTTTTTAATATGAAATAACAAGCTGCACATATGAATGAAGCTTTGTTAAGTCGTAAGCAAAATGTGTGTATATGTATACCTTGAGCAAATGTTTCAAAGTACTTTAGACAAGTTATTACCGTCATGGGAGTCATATTCATCTATATGTGTAATTATAATAATGTTCGAATTATATTATCCTACCGATGTTTGTATTTTTCGATGTGTTAAAAAATAAGTTTATTTGATGGGTGTATACAATAGGAATGTATGGAATAAATGATACTACTTTCGTTCACGATATAAGAACATAGTTTTAAGGTATTGGCTTAGTAACCGAACAAATTAAATTTAATTTCAGACATATAAGCATTCAGAAAAAATCCGTTTTCCACTTTTGGATAGTCGGATAGCACTTAGCGTTTAAAAAGATGCTATCCTTCTTTGCCGATATCTACATAAATTCCTAGGATAAATAAAACATGGTTATAACTTCAAACATAACCCTATATTTCCCAGTCAATATTTACATGACAATAAAATCCAATAGAAATAATAATAGACAATAAAAATTGCCTGCCACCCTAAGTATTGCATGTGTTGTGTGTACCCAACAGTGTGGGTGACTTTATCTGCGTGTTGGCGTTGCTGTTCTTGTTGTTGTTGGTGATAATCATCAATTGTCATCCCCATCAATTTACATTTATGTAAATATTGACACATACTCAAATGGTAATCGCCATTATTTGTTTACACGCATAGATGCATACGAGGGTGGAATTGCAATAGTGGAAAAATATGACATAAAAAAGAAAAATAAATCAACTCGTTCCGATATTAAATTTTTGTTTTTGTTAAGCAAAATGGTACTTTGTTCCAGTAATTAGGACTTATTAATTCAAAAAAATTTACTTAAAACAAATATGAGAATTTTGTTTTTATCAGAAAAGTCAAATCATTGTTTTTATATTTCTTTAAACGTTTGCATATATTGGCAAGAATTCTTTATTATTATTTTGTTCAATCCATTCTTTTTAATTTTTTATAAAAATTTGAAATGTATTCTCAAATATACGTTTCTGAAATTGTTGTTTTGCCAAATCGTACGGAAAGGCAAAATGGGTTAAAAGAATAAATTTGCTGATTGTTGTTTCTATATAATTTGACCTGAGAGTTTTTTATTGAGATCTATGATCTGAATATATATGTAGTGTATTTCAAAAAGATATGATACGCCTTTAAAGCGTTCAAGGAATGACTTGTTAAGATAGTTTTCATATGGACCATTGGTCATTCGAGGCTTGTAAAAGGAAATAGAAAAACCGACGAGCTAGTCAGAAAAAACTGTCATAAAAACTTAGGGTGTATTCGCGCAAATAGCATCGCCAATTTTATTTGTAAAATAGCTTCTGGTGAGAATATATTTAAATAATAACTAAGGGAACTTATTAGGATCAATGACGAGAAGCAAAACTATTGTCGACCCTGCATTGCCTTGAAGATTTAAATTATGTCATGGTGCGTTTTCTTTGATAGGATTATCTGTTTGTCCTTTGAAAGTAAATTTTAACATTTTTTTAATGCAATATATTTTTATAAAAAAATATTTAGCTCCATAAATAATTCAATTCAATCAATTAGTTTTGAAAATCTCGAGTCGTTGCTTATTGACCGAAATCCACATCTCTAGCTATTTTCTAGTGTCATTATCTCAAATTCAGTACTTCGTTATTCAACATAAAATGTTTAACAAGATGAATGCCTTTACGTTTATGTATGACACGGGCAAGTGGCTGTAAACCTGCCTGGCAAGGAAGCTATGGCAAGCTATGTTCTCGCCATTAACCTTGAATGGTTCATTACAGCCAAATGGGACAGCTTCTTTTCATCGAGGCTACGTCATAATATGGACCTATACTAATTTTCTGCAAACAAGTTTTCTTGCCCAACTGATTTACAATCTGTTAAATCTAGAGCTAATGGGATAGCCTTAAGGGCCTTGCCTCCTCAGACCAAAAGTGATTATAGGGATTTTCCACAAAAACAAATATGGAACACACAAGGAAGAATAAAGATGCAATGAAAAGCCTAAATGACTCAGTAACGTTGGGTGTCGTTGATCTGCCCACAAGCCAAGCTCCGTCATAATCCTGTGATCCTGAGCAATTATCTCTCACAGATGTGGTTGTCTTGGCACTCAAAATGGATCTGTGTTAAATGACGACGAGGAGAGAGAAATCTCGTCCCAGGAATCCGAAACAGGCAATGAACTCAAACTCAAATTTCGAGTATGAACACGAGGATAAGACTAACACAATTGTTTTAGAAATATAGAGGAAGGGGCTGTTAGGATAGAGGAGGGAGTGAGTAAGAAGAACAATGAAACATCTGGAGCACAAAGGCGAAAACTATTCAAAATGAACCGCAGGAACAGACGCGAACAGCAAACTGACGAAGAAGATTAACTTTCCCAAAGATCAGACGACTGAGGCTGCGAGACTGGATCTAATATCAAGAAGATGAGCATAGGAATCCGTAATTATGGTAGAAGATGTAGCAACAATTGATAAGGAGCCTCCAAAGGTTGACAGGAAGCGTTATAGAGACGAACTCTGTTATGCAGTGATCGACGGAAATAATGAAACGAAAAAATGAGATTCGTAAGAAGTTGATGGATGCGGTCAATAATAAGATCATGGATCATCAAGAGGTACTCCATTAATCTGTATAGCTGCTAATTGAAAGGGTAAAAATTATCCCTTAAATTATCAGCTGCTACTATTTGAATCATCAAATATCATAGAAGCCCTGAGAAAGCTATTGACCATAAGCGAGACAATCAACCTCAAGCTGGTGAGGAAAAAGAGATATTCCTCAACAACAAAATGCTATGGTCTTCGTCAGTGGTTGCGTCAGCAAGGCCACTGCAGAACGCATGTCCGAAGTCTTTGGTCTGCAGAACAAAACTCTGCTGGTGACAAAACTCTGCTGGTGACAAAACTCTGCTTAGACAAACTCCGCTGTCTAATTCAAGGTTGGGAATATGAGGATTGGTGAGGAGGAAGGAGACGTTGATCGACCCACAAGAAGCTTTTTACTGGAGGGCCATTGATGGAGTTCATCCAGGTAAACCTCCATAGGACGACAACAATGGCTCTGATGGAAAAATTAATCAAAGGTAAAATGAACTTCCGGATAATTCAGGGAACAATCATATAAACTACCAACTTATCTATGCAAACACGGGTTATACAAAAACTTAGTTATTCTCTGAAGCAGGAAATGTCGATTTACATCTAGTATCAGTATATCTTTACTTCCACTCGCCGATACTACGGAGCTGCAGCGTCAGGTGGGGATATTATATATATATAAAGGATAATCTATGTATTATTCGAAACTAATCATATTTGCTCTATGTTTTTTTATGAAGCCAGTTAAAACTTCGAAATTTTTATCGTCACAACTATACTGGGCAAATCTCTAAACTATGCATTCACGGATATAAAAATAAATACCATTGAATGATCTAGGTCTAGTTTGTCTAGTCTAGGTCCGTTTGGATAGTTAAGTGTTGATCGATTATTCTTAAAATTTGAAATGTCATATTCTGCATATTCCTTGACCATATTGCTCTTTCACTAGGAAATTTCGTAACCAGAAAATCGGAACAAAAAATGTGGTCCATGTGATCCCCTAAATGTTAAAGTTGCATTATATTTGACGATAAACAAACCTACATGATTCATTGTAAACTATAATGAACAGGACATACATAGCTGGATCAATTCAGCTAGTCGAAACATTAAATCGGAATAATGACCCTAGGGCACTAAAATGTGGGTATTATTTTGGGACCTCACATTTATAAAACCCCTACAGCATCGTAATGTAGGGTATAAAATCCGAACCGTAGTTCTGATACTAAATATTTATAAGATAATGTGTTATTATTACTTACGGATTTATTATAACAATATAGTAATTTAATTACATAAAATAAAAGTAAGATAATTTGTAATTTATTTTTCAAATATCAAAGAAATCATCAAAAAATAAAAACTGATAATGATATGTGTTCCAATATTCGTAAGATAGTCTCTTACAGCAAAATCACCAACACTAATGCCAAAATTACCATGTGCCACAAATATTACACAATTACATCATTAAAAGTCAATGAGTTTGGGTTTCTAAGGCAAATATAATCTAACCATTGTCATTTACCGCAAAACTGCACCAGCACTGCAGTAAATTTGTCACAAAATTGTGCGGATGTAGAGTGATTATGAACATAATTAATTAACAAACATTTTCATTAGGGTAAGGTTTCACTTGCACACTATCCGAACAAAGAACACAAAGGCACACGAACACACACCCAACAGGAATTTCATGCGCCACGAATAATCAAATAATCCCGTGATTGTAATTACAATGATGGCATTTTGAATAGACAATATTAATTTCTTAATCACAGAATTCCGTGGATTTTATATTGACTATTTAAAATGTCCAATTTTTATTTAAGTTCACCTCAGGCACAAAACACACATTCAACCAGACACCCCAATTTCAGTACATTCATCTATCCAAACAAATAAAACCGACCGACAATCCAACCGACAAAAAATAGTCAGAAAAAAATAGTTGTGTGCTGTTCATTCACCTTTTGCTCTCTTTCGCACGTTGATTTTCACGTTATTTCACTCAACATAAGTTTTAAAAATAAGCTTCAAAATTTCCAACAGTTTAATGTTGATAGAGGAGCACACCGAAAAAATCAATATTTGGCAAGAGAAACTACTGCCGTATTGCTACAACTACTATAGACGTTAACGAGCCGACAGTTTGTCGACGCTTCAATGTCATTTCAAATTGTACTTGACATTTTGGGCATCTATCAAATAAGACTCTTTTCTCAGGTACGTAGATGTGTGATGGAAGGATAATGACCTCCCAACTATCGTTTGTGAATAGCAGCATTTGATTGAGGTCATGATTGGTGGGGAGGGTTCAAAGGAAACTACTACAAACTTAAAATAAAAATATTTTTGTTTTTTGGTAGAATTGCATATGTCGAAAATGTTATATAGAAAAATAAAACATGGATATCGGTTGGGGGTCTGAATCGGAGAAATATTTTAGATGCGTCGAAGTAACAAGAATACAAATGAAAACGTACTTAAATTTGTCCGGACATACTTAAATATCTTAAGCCCCTCGGTAGTTTATATATGGGGACAATGCCTCTAAATTATCTGCTGACACTCATGTTCGAAAATTAGCTAGAAACTTCAAAATCTTGGATATTAAGGGTAAGCTCTGTAAAATGATGGACTGTATAAAACGTATCTTTTAAACATTTTGTCCAACCTTCAAATACTCGGTTATAAAACCAATAAGGAAAGTAGTAAAGTCGGACTGGACTGATCTAGCATAGGAAGTTCATGTCAATCTTCCTTCGAGGAATTTGAATGATTTTAAATATCTGATCATTCGGGACAATGTAACAAATTTATATAAATCGATTTATGGCGAACTTGTTAAAATCTATTCGGTATATATGGAAACTATGTCTGCATCTGCATTAATTAGAAAACGCAAAATTTCGTGTCAATCGGACAAAAATAAAATCGGACGAAAATAAATATGAACCGATTTTCACGAAAGTTAGCACGTATCATTCTACACTTAATTCAGTATGCAATGCAAAATTTCGTGCAATTCTTTGCATGTCCTTATTTTCTTACGCTGTAAATTATTTACCAGAACACGAGATTTTTATACCTTTGGCAATTATGTGCCTCATTAAAATATTGATTTCAGACACCATGTTTCTTTGGACCAAATTCGTTTTAGACCTATTTTTTAAACGGATGGTGACATGAGATGAGAAATGGATCACATACGATAACCCTGTGTGAAAACGAACGTGGCCAAAGAGCGGTGAAGCACCTCAAACGTTGGTCAAACCAGGACTAACGGCCAGGAAGGTTCTGCTATGCATTTGGTGGGACTGGAAGGGATTATTTATTATAAGTTGGTTCCATATGGCCAACCGCGAAATTCTTATTTCTACTGTAAACAACTGGGCCATTTTAAGATAGCAATTGAACAGAAACGACCAGAATTGGCCAACAGAAGAAGTGGCGTGTTCCACCACACGTCTACAGTGACTCGCCAGAAACTTCGGGAGCTTGGTTGGGAAGTTTTAATGCATCCGCCATACAGTCCGGACTTGACACAAAGCGATTATCATATTTTTCTTGCACTGCAACATTTCTTTAATGATAAAAAATTGGTATCTAGGGAGGATTGTGAGAATCGACTGGAGTTTTAGGCAAATAGAGAGCAGGATTTCTATGAGAGAGGCATTATGAAGTTACCTTTAAAACTACAACAAATAATACAACAACAAAACGGTGCATATTTGGCCCAAATCCGACATCCCGAAACATGTTAAGTAAAGTCCTATAGTTCATATAAAAATAATGGATTTCTTTTTCCCCAATCTAATATATTATGTCCAGTTTGTTTCAAATCGGGCAGTCCTTTCGCATGACATCATATAGATATACCAGAAATAGTAAGCCCATCTTCGGACTGGATGTTGTTTGGTAAGTTTGGATGAAATTTGGATATTCCGCTCGCTTCATATGAGATTTAAAAACAAATTAAAAATGTTGACTCTTTGTGGGACGTAGCAGAAGGTATGGACCGAAAATTCGTATCTCCTAACACTGTTTAACATAGTCCGTTCGCATGATATTGCACAATTTTGCACGATTTTGTGGGAGGGGCATAATTTTCTACAACGAAATTTTTTACCTGCTAACAACCCGGAATATTAAACTAAAATTTAATTTGTTGGACAATTCAGTACTGCCCTTAAAAATCCTGGGCGGGACCTGTATATGGATGGTATGTCAATATATAAACCCATATTGCAACTATTCCCGCACAAATGTTTTTACCCACTATTAAAACCAAAACCCTTCTTACAGCCATACAGGTGGAAAATAAGTCAATTACCTTTATATGGGTTATATGTCAAAACATAGTGGTATATTCCAAATATTCTGACTTTTATTATTAGTTTGTCGTTTTAACATACCAGATATTCAGTTATATTGAATGCCATGTTGGAGGGAATAAAAAATCGTTCAGGCCGAACTTATCGATTTACAGCCACTCAAGAGTGTCAAAAAAATGTCAAAGAAAAATTGTAAAATCTGTTGAAGATATAGCCCATTTTTGGTTGAGGCGCTGGGTAGCAGAATTTTTACTCCAAAACTAATAATCCAATCCAAAATAATTATTGACTTGGAATTTCTGGCTTGAAATTGAGCAATTAAAAACCAGTAAGGAAAGTAGTAAAGTCGGACGGGGCCGACTATATGATACCCTTCACCACTTTGGGTATATTCAACAGATAAATCCTAACAAACGTCACATTTAAAAAGGACCAGTAAAATGAAATTGGATTCATAAACATGTCATTCTGCAACCGATACTAATTTTTCATTTGGTCATGTATAGAAGCTATATCTAAATCTGAACCCATTTTAGGAAACTTAACACACATAATTTTAGACCTATATCATTACGCTGTGGCAAATTTCGTGCAAATCGAAAGATATATAAGGACTTTGGTACTCCATTTACATTAAATCGGATGAATATATATATATATATATATATATATGGGAGCTATATCTAAATCAGGACCGATTTACAGGAAACTTAACACACATCATTCTAGACCTTATTCAGTACGCTGTGCCAAATTTCGTGCAAATCGAAAAATAAATGGGGACATTGATACACCATTTACGTTAAATCGGACGACTGTATATATGGGAGCTCTATCTAAATTTGGACCGATTTTCAGGAAACTTAACACACATCATTCTAGACCTTATTCAGTACGCTGTGCCAAATTTCGTGCAAATCGAAAGATAAATAGGGGCTTTGGTACACCATTTACGTTAAATCGGACGGCTATATATATGGGAGCTCTATCTAAATCAGGACCGATTTTCAGGAAACTTAACACACATCATTCTAGACCTTATTCAGTACGCTGTGTCAAATTTCGTGCAAATCGAAAGATAAATAGGGGCTTTGGTACACCATTTACTTTAAATCGGACGACTATATATATGGGAGCTATATCTAAATCTGAACCGGTTTTCCCCAATTTCAATAGGGTTCGTCTTTGGGCCAAATAAGTGACATATGCCAAATTTCATCCAATTCGGATCACAAATGCGACCTGTACTTTGTTTACAATTTAACATGGACAGGCAGACGGACATGTATAAATCGACTTAAAAAGTGATTCTATGAATATTCTGAAAAGGAACCATGTATATATCTCATTTCCTTTTGCCTGTTATAAACATATGCACAAAGAAATAATACCCTGTACCACAGTGTGGTGAAGGGTATAATAACAAAACTGACTACTGACATAAACTGAAAATACACAACGCCTCCTGCGGGATTAATATAAACTTTATTTCTATTTTTGTAGGTTTTCATTTTTGTTATTGCTGGTTTTGTTGTTGTTAGTTTAGGCCACAACATATTTCTTGAGCATCTTCAACGGTAGTCATTTTTTTCGCAGTCAACTTGCAAAGTATGCAAACATTTTGCCAAGTCTTGAGACTACCCAAAGCCAGGAAGGCAGAAATTCTCTGCTGCATCATCATTAGAAGTTTGACTTAACAGAAATTCAAATAATTTTTGGTATGGAATGTGTTTTTGTCACCGGCAAAAACCCATCATTAGGATAAAGTTTTTTCAAAGTTTATATATTTTTTCTAGTTTTTCTAAAGGAGCTAGAAGTTTTTTATTTTATTTAAAATTTGTAGAATATTCCAAAAATTTCATAAACAGTATTCTTAAAGATCTTTAGTAAATTATTTAAATATTCAATTAGTATAATTACATTAAATAATTTTCTACGCCGCAATATCCTTTAAAATGTACACCTAGTACTTTATAAATATTCGTAGTGTGTGCAGAAATACCGCAAAACATCTTCATCTGCTCGAAAATTTTGTGTTAAGTGGATACTTCTAACAGTCAGTTCACCTACGTAATGACTACCTTTATTGCTAAGCCATTTTTAAATCGTTTCATCTTTTAAGCAAAAATGTCCACAAAATGAAAAAGGAAACACATAAAATATTGAGGGTACATCTACACAAGTAGAATGACCGACCGACTGTGTGTCAGCCTGCCGGTCTGTCGACCCCTAGTGCAAAATGAGTCTAAGTGGTAGACATAAAATAAATAATGTGTCATTTTCATGCCCAGGCTCTAAAGGGTACTTCAAAACTAACATACTTATGTCATTATAACACAAGTAGGCTAACATTAGGGTGTAACGTGAAATCTGATATTGTTATATATTTTAAAAACTAATTTGTGTGGATTTTTACAGCATATTTTTCAATGACTATTACAAGATGGAATTTTTAAATAACACTTGTTCAAGGACAATAAACGTGTTTTTAGTTTTTGTTTTACTTTTCAAGGACTATTAAAAGCGTGGATTTCAACAAACGAGTGCATTTAAAAAAAAAACACACATTATTAAGGTCCTTCTGCATGGAATTTTTAAAGAATATTTATTTAGGGCCATTGAATGAGTGCAGGCGCGTATTTTTTAAAGAATAATGTTTCAAGTTACATTATAGGCGTGGATTTTTTATAGAATAATTTTTCAAGTTACATTGTATTCGTGGACATTTCAAAGAATATTTTTTTCGAGTACTGTATAACGGTTGATTTTTAAAGAATGTTTTCTTAAGGGTCATTATGGGCATATATTTTTTAAAGGGGCATTAAAGGCGTGGATTTTTGAAAGAATATTTTTTCAACGACCATTTTAGGCGTGGATTTTCAAAGAATATTTTTTTCAACAACCATTTTAGGCGTGGATTTTCAAAGAATATTTTTTCAACAACCATTTTAGGCGTGGATTTTCAAAGAATTTTATTTCAGGGATTATTATAGGCGTGGATTTTCAACAATTTTTTTTCAGGGATTATTATAGGCGTGTATTATTTTTTCAAGGACCATTATAGTCATGAATTTTTAAAGTTTTTTTAAGGATATTGTTTGAAGGGTCATTATAGTCACGCATTTTTAAAGGATATTTTTCTAGCGCTATCATCAACGCATAAATTTTTTAATAGATATTTATTTATGGTTATCTTCAAAGCGCGAATTTTTAAAAGGATATTTCTGTAGGACAATCATTAAGACGTGAAGAATATTTTTCAGATTTTTTGAAAAATATTTTTAAGGACTATCATCAAGGAGTGGATTTTTTCAAAGACTATCATCAACACATGGATTTTTTAAAGGACATTTTTTCAAGGATACCATCAAGGCGTGGATTGTTTTCAAGGACTATAAAGACTATCGTCAAGGCGTAAAGGGTCTAAGCGCAAATTTTTTTAAGAATATTTTTTAAGGACTCATCAAGCAGTGACTTCTTTTTCAAGGACTATCATCAGACAGTGATTTTGTTCAAGGACTACCATCAAGACGTGGATTTTTAAAGGATATTTTTCAGGCCTATCCTCAAGACCTGTATTTTTTCAAGGACTATAAGGACTATCATCAAGGAGTGAAGAATATTTTTCAAGCCCTTTATTTGAAGGCTATATTTTTAAGGACTATCATCAAGGATTGAAGAATATAATTTTCAAGGATCATTTTATGGGCAGATTTATATATTTTCAAGGATAATTTAAGTGTAGATTTTTAAATTACTTTGGATTTTTTAAATAACATTTTGTCTGGAACACGTTTTCCAAACCCATTTCAGCGTGGTTTTAAATATATTTTTCCAAGGACTATGTGACGGTAAATCTGCACAATAAAGGTCCCTGTATTGTCATAATTCAGATGTTAAGGCTCCTAAACATTTTAATAATGACGTGGATTTTCACAGATTTTTTTTTCAGGGATTATTATAGGCGTGGATTTTTAAAGAATATTTATCAAGGGCTATCATCAAGGCATGGATTTTTAAAGAATATTTTTCAAGGGCTGTCATCAAGGCGTAGATTTTTTAAAGATTATATTTTCAGGGGTCATTATAGTGATGCATTTTTAAATGTGGTATTTTTAGGTTCTAGATATTGAGACTTTGTTTCGCAAATATCCTAATATTTTTTAGGTATTTTAAATGCCTACGCCATGCCGAAGTTAGTAAAATATTTGGCCGAAATATCGATATTCTACTGCATTTTTAAAGTCTTTTAACACATTTTTTTCTATAAAATTTTAATTCATCCCAGCCTAATGTATAAATACATGTGTTAGTTTTCTCCTACTACTTTTAAGTGGATAGTAGAGACGACTATGAACTGTACAATTTATTTTATTTAAAGTCCACTCTTCAAAAGTCCGGTGTGTGTGTATGTGTGTTCGAAATATGCCATATATGTATAGGATATCATCCGGAACATGAAAAATGACCAAAATTAAAGACATTTTTATTTCAAAATGAACATACCATGTTGTAAAAAATACTATAAATTGCTAAACAAATATACTCGTTGCAAAAAGAGGACACTTTTGTGAAAAGGTACTTCCAATTGGAAAACAAATTTTTATGTGTGTTTAATTGGAGAAGAGATTATTGTGGATCATAAAATGTGGAGATAATGGAATAAAGTTCACTATCGAAAATAATATTATTATAATGATTTCGAGAGCAATAGGTGTGGATTTTTAAGGAATATTTTTGCCAGGATTATGATATTCCAAATGAATATGATTTAAGATGTAAAACTCAGGGAGCTTTTTATGTTTCTCAAGATTTTCTCTGAAGCCATTTTTCCAACTTACTTCATTTATTCACACTTTTCCAAGATCTCTTCATGGAATTTCCCAAAAGAATAACAACAAAACGTTGACATGTGTTGTAACACAATATAGCCTAAAGGGTTACGGGCTGTAAAACTTATTTTCTTTAACATCTCAATTTGCGTAAAGCTTACACTTGTATTAGTTCTCAGGATATGTGTGTGTGAATCTTTTTACAAAACAACCCAAAACTTTTGTATTATTAAACAGAGGTGTTAAAATGAGGGTGATTGGGTTAACACTTATGTACAAAGGTATCTACAAAATGGTTCACAAATAAATTGATAAGAAAAAAAAAAATAGCTGCTTTGGTTCTTTGAAATAACCCTAAGAGATTTTTTGCTGTCTTTGGTTTTTGCTCAACTTGAGCATCTGCAAATGCTTTGGAAAAAAATCTATTGAACAGTTCTCGATCTTATTTACAATTCGTTAAGCAATTTTTAAAAGATAATTTTAATTTGAATAGTAATTGAAGATACAGAACTTTACAACAATAGAATTTGAATTTCTTGTCAATGCAGAAGAAAATATTTAAAAATTGATGTGCAGTGTTCTTTAAATAGTTTTTAGAAATTTATAGTTGACAGTAATTTTAATACACAAAAAATACTAGACCTGACCACAAGCAACTATTTACACTGAAAAAAGTATTACAAATTTACCCATTTCAAAAGCCAGGACGTGGATTTTTAAAGAATATTTTTTCAAGGATTATTACAGCAATAGGCGTGGTCCTTTTAAATAATATTTTTCAAGGATTATTACTGCAATAGGCGTGGTATTTTTAAAGAATATTTTTCAAGGATTATTTCAGCAATAGGCGTGGTCTTTTTAAAGATTATTTTTTCAAGGATTATCACAGCTCAGCACAAGGCGTAGATTTTTAAGGACTGTTTTGCAAGGAGTAGCTCAGTACAAGGCGTAGATTTTTAAGGACTGTTTTGCAAGGAGTAGCTCAGTACAAGGCGTAGATTTTTAAGGACTTTTTTTCAAGCCAAGGCGTAGATTTTTTAAGAAATATTCTTTAAGGAGTAGCTCAGCACAAGGCGTAGATTTTTTAAGGAGTATTTTTCAAGGAGTAGCTCAGCACAAGGCGTAGATTTTTTAAGGACTATTTTGCAAGGAGTAGCTCAGCCAAGGCGTAGATTTTTTTAATGAATATTCTTTAAGGAGTAGCTCAACACAAGGCGTAGATTTTTTTAATGAATATTCTTTAAGGAGTAGCTCAGCACAAGGCGAAGATTTTCAAGAACTATTTTTCAAGGAGTAGCTCAGCAAAAGGCGTAGATTTTAAGGACTATTTTCAAGAAGTAGCTCAGCACAAGGCGTAGATTTTTTAAGGAGTATTTTGCAAGGAGTAGCTCAGCACAATGCGTAGATTTTTTAAGGACTATTTTTCAAGGAGTAGCTCAGCACAAGGTGTAGATTTTTTAAGGACTATTTTTCAAGGAGTAGCTCAGCACAAGGTGTAGATTTTTTAAGGACTATTTAACGAATTTTTTCATGGATTATCTCAGGATTGCCATTTATTTTTGAGGTGATGTTTAAGGACAATTTGACAAGGATTTCCTGGGCTATATGCGTGGAAGTTTTAAGGACAATTTGTCAAGGATTTCATTGGCTATAGGCGTGGATGTTTTAGGGACAATTTGTCAAGGATTTCCGTGGCTATAGGCGTGGATGTTTTAAAGAAAATTTGTCAAGGATTTCGTTGGCTATAGGCGTGGATGTTTTAAGGACAATTGTCAAGGATTTCGTTGGCTATAGGTGTGGATGTATTAAGGAAAATTTGTCAAAAATTCCGTTGGCAATAGACGTGGATGTTTTAGGGACAATTATCAAGGATTTCGTTGGCTATAGGTGTGTATGTTTTAAGAACAATTGTCAAGGATTACGTTGGCTATAGGCGTGGATGTTTTAAGGACCATTTTTCAATGATTTCCTTGGCTATAGGCGTGAATGTTTTAAGGACAATTTTTCAAGGATTTCCTTGGCTATAGGCGTGAATGTTTTAAGGACAATTTTTCAAGGATTTCCTTGGCTATAGGCGTGAATGTTAAGGCTGTATGTTAAGGATTTCCTTAGTGTATACAAATGGTCAAGGGTATAGAAAATCGTCCTGGCCGTACTTAAACACGTTTTTATGGTTGTAAATTTTTAAAGGGTGTAAAATTTCCTTCGTTGTCCAGCTCCTAAACCCTACCAAGCTGGTGGAGGTGACAATCAAGTTTCGAATAAGCTCCTTTCCTACACAGACACTCACACACAAAAGACAAAGCTATCCAATGTAATACTGTGCAGTATCCTTTCGTTAATCTTGGCAACAAACAGTTGTTGTATCCCAATGACTACTACAATTGCTTTCCTCTGGAGAACACATCAACCTTTTGTGGTAAGTAAAGGATTAAAGGTTTACAGCTTTTGTATTGTCATTGTATGCGGTTGACATTAATAGCCAAGAGACCACCCGACTAACATTGAGACTTGTATTGAAGTGCAGCAACACAACGGCATTGTCGCCGCCATCGTCATCGCCATCATTGAAGAAGGCTAAGAAAATATTTTCCACCTGGTTTAACGTGAATGGCAATGTTGGAGGGTAAGAGGGATGTGTGGGTTGCAGGTTGTATGGTTAACTGCTGACGAATGTCATTGTATTGTCGTTGTTGCTGTTGCTTTGAGAAACATTTCCCATTTTCCTGTGGGAGGAAATTTATAGCTTTAGCGAGATGCCACATTGGATATATTTTCATAGGTAGGAAGTGAAGAAAAAGAAGGTCGGATTTTTTTAAAAAAGACAGAGCAGGATACAAGAAGTTTTTCACTACTTCTGGCTAAAATCTGGTCTTTTGAGGTCAAGGGAAATATGCAAATCTCAAAAATTCTCTATTTCGTTCAGATTTAAAATTTTTCTTAAGACCGCTCGAAGGTAGGTAGCCTTGGTAAATACAATTTTTTAATCGAAAGCACCCCTAAAAAATATGGCAACATTTTCAATGCTGTTGACGTTCACGGTGAAATGATTCATTGCGACTTCGAAAACGAACAAACGAATGAATGTAAGTGTGAAATTTTGCGGAATATATACAACAAATAATTCTATCGGGCGTGACGACTAAAACAGCAGCATCCGTAACAACCAAGGCACAGCCATACCTCAAGCAGACTTTGGGAACAAGAACATCCTGGAGTAGTGGCCGGATAAAGAAGCTCACCTCACAACAACCAGAACAACACGGACACCAAAACAAGAAAATCGAGAAATAGAAATCTCACTAAAGGAGGAAGGATAAACAAACGAAAAACGGAAACAAAAGCGCGTTATTTTAACGGAAATAAATACTTGAATGGAGTGCAAATGCGTTGTGTAGCTGTATTATTGTGTGTGTTAGTATGTATAGTCGAAGAGTCTTCAGTCTTGTACAAGAATCCTTATTAGTGATGCGGATGGAGAGAGACAGCAGAGAGGCCAAAAAGTAAACACTCCCAGTTGTAGATGTTTATCCAACGGATACTAAGGTCGCAATGGGAAATTAAAAACTTCAGCACAGGATATGAAAATAATTTTCAAAAATTTTAAAAAAAGTTATCTTCCTTCCATTTGGTAGTGTGCTTCCCTCTTTTATATTTTTTTAGTGGCTCATCTTGTGGTTGAAATTTTTTTTTTTCTAAACACCAAATCTTTTCTTGTGCTAATTTGAGAATTGTGTTAATATTTGCCATTTCTTAGCCATGATAGTATTTAGCAAAAATATTTATGGTTGAGTGTGACCAACAGTAATTTGTCCATCAACAATACCAACACTGTAATTCTTCTTTTTCGTGTAGGGTCAACCATTCACCCCAAGCCAACCGAAGAAATCGTAATCCTTTACAAACCAAAGCCAAAGATAACAAAAGAGATTTATGCAAATTCTTGCAAACTCTTAACGCTCGGCATAAAAACAAAGGAAGGAAAACGAGAAAAAGAGAAATTCGAATTTATTGTGAAGTAGTTGTAAATATTTTTTCAGTATTGCTTTGTGTTTTATTTGCAGTAATTATGCCTTACACAAATTTTAATGTCAGAAGGACAATTCTCAATCTCCAAAATCCCTGAAACGAATTTCGTATGAAGACAACTCCAATACATGGAATAGCTATATATGTTGGTAAAATGTTGGTCCAATGACCAATGCGGCAGAAGGAAAATGAGAAGACAGCCGGAGTGACAAGATAAATGCATATACCTTTTTATATTGAAAGGCTTTTTATGGGGCCTTTATTCAGAACCGAAAATAAAAGATTACAGAAAATCTGTTGAAAACAATGTTCACGATCCTCAAAGTTACGAAAATCGGAAGATATATAATGATCATTGTTTATAGGAAGGATTTCTAGCTGGTAAGAAACTGAAATATTAGGTTGGGGGAAACGAAATCCAGATGGCTGTACTAATACATTTTTCGTAAAGTATCGATAAATCAGTTTCAGATTTATGCTGGTTGAAAAAAAAAATATTTTTCTATTTTGGTTTAGTGCATTCAGTTGTAAGTTACAGGGTGTTAAAATGGAAGTAAACGAAGTGAAAATTCGGTACATTTTACAGTTTTTCTTTATAAAGACGAAACTGCAGACAAGCAGCTAAAATTATAAATGGTGTTTATGGTTCGGATACTGTAAAAGCCAATTATGTGCAATTTTATTTTCCTATACTCGGTTCAGGAATTTTTAATGTTAAAGATGCACCTCGCACAAGTAAATCGTCGACGATAAAATGTCGATAAAGTCGGAGAAATGATCGAAGTTGGCCAGCATTTTAGCAGTCCACCATAACTGTTTAAAACCATTTACAAAAAAAAAAAAAAAAAAAACAAAAAATATTATAATAAATAAAAATAAAGTAAAATAAATAAATAATAATGGATTTCTTTTTCCCCAACCAAATATATATGGAGCTATATTTAAACCTGAAACGTCTTCAATCCAATAAGCTATTTTCATGTAATTCGAGCAGACATAAGCGATTTTATTTGCACATTTTGTGTTCATATAAAATCGGAAGAAACTATATATGGGAGCTATATTTAAATCTGATTCCATTTCAACAAAACTTCGCATACATCGATCTAGACCTAATTCAGCACTCTTTGCCAAATTTTGTCTAAATCGGACCAATATTGGCAGTATGGTGCTCCATTTACATTATATCGGACGAAACAATGTACGGGAGCTAATTCTAAATCTGAATCGATTTTCTCCACTTTCAATGGGGTTCGTTCTTGGGCCAAATAAGTGACATGTGCCAAATTTCATCCAAATCGGATCATAAATGCGACCTGTACTTTGTTCACAAAAATACATAGACGGATAGACGAACATGTATAAATCGACTCAGAAAGTCATTATATGCATATTCCTTAAAGGAACCATGTGTCTATTTCGTTTCCTTTTGCCTGTTACAAACATATTCACAAAGACATGGTACCCTGTACCACAGTGTGGAAAAGTTGATCTGCAGGTCTGGAACGATAAGAAAAATTAACAAAAACAAAGTTTTTGGTCCATTTCATCCTCCAAATATTAAACGATTTACCAAATACAACATGTGTCGTCCTTGGGCAAAACAAATCTACACGCATATTTAAGTGGATGATACATTATTTTCAGGGATATATATATATATATATATATATATATATCTATTGCAATCACGATATTTTCAGAAACATTTAAAATTGTGAGGTTCTGGATATTGTGGATGCAGTTTTTCTCAATACCATATTACTTACATATTTAGTAAAACAAATCAAATGTTGATGGTGCTTACCTGAAATGAAAACAAATATAAAAATTTAATTATCTACTATTTATATTAAAAAAAGATCAACAAATACTTAAGAAAACTTAAATATTCATTATTTTTAGGTTTCAAATTAAACAGTATATTCCCAACACGATTTCCAATTAACCCAATTTTATTCCTTGTAAAATTTCTGGCAAACAATTTTAATGATAAAAAACATCGTCGTTATTGTGATTTCGCTAATGACGTTTTCATTCACATGGAATAACGACAAGAAATCTACTACGACATCATCGAAATAAAAATGAGAAATAACACAGAGATTATGTCGGTATATATCAAAGTTATGTTTGTGTATGCATATGTATGTGTGTCATACACAAATATGCATTAGAATTCCTTGCGACACAAAGTTGATATTGAATGTTTAATGAAATGTAAAGTTTTTGGGAGACAACTTCATTGACACAGATTTCTTTGAGTGTGTGTGTGTGTGTGCATTTGTGAACCACATTTGTGGTTTATACATTTTTCAGTTTCAGTAAAGAGAAAGTGATATTTGTGAATGTTTAACATTCATAATGCAAGGAAGAAATTTTTTAAAGGTATAGATTTGAATGAAAAATTAAGGCTTTAATCTTTACTATATGAAAAAGATACGTTAATTTAAATTCAGAAGAATTTAAGAATGACATTGGTCGTTGATATGGGGAAAAAGGAATAGATCTTCTTCACATAAGATCCCATTGGTCTCATAGCTATAGAATATTCCAATGACATGCTATACTCACAAGACCCCTTGAAGTTAAGTTATATGATGTAAATTCGTCACGTTTTCAGCAGAACACATTTGGTCTATTGTGCTCACCCTGGGTACTTTAAAGCAGAATACTTGTGGTAGAGTTTATTTCGGAGATGAAGGTTTGAGTATTAATCTCTTCCTTTGCTTAATAGGTATGCCTGTGTGGGGTCTACGATCCGAAACGATCGAGTGTCGAGCGCCAACCCATTGAGTAACAAATAATAATGAGATTAAATTCGAACGGGCCGAACTTGTTTTATATCATCCACCACTTTAATCGCACTGGGACTCTGAATAAAACTAGGATAGGACGTACTAAATATTGGGAGAGATCGTTTTATAGGGAATAGTTCCAAATACTGACTTATATTGAAGATTGTCAGAGATATTTTTTTATTAATCAGAAATTTTGTTTAAATATATATATATATATATATATATCGAATATTTCCGATCCGATCACCTTAGGTAAATCATTGTACACTGAGGATTCTACAGACGACCAGATGGGATTAATTTTTAGAGGAACTTTATAGAAATAGTCTCCATAGACTAGCTGAAGTCCCTATAGATGAGCTGAGAGGCAAGGGTTTTTCTATAGACGAGCAGAAAGGCAGCGAGTCTTCTAAAGACGAGCTTATGGATAGGGAATCTTCTATAGACGAAATGAAGGAGACGGAGTTATCTATAGACAAATTGAAGGACAAAATGAAGATGAACTGAAGAGCAGGAAATCTTCTATAGATGAACCGAAGGCCAGGTAGTCATCTATGGCGAATCTTCTATAGATGAACTTACGGATTGGGAGTCTTCTGTAGACCTGCTGAAGAGCAGGCAGTGAGTCTTCTATAGACAAGATTAATTGCATGGAGTTTGGTATAGACGAGCTGAAGGCCAGGGAGTCTTCGGTAGACAAGTTTAAGGGCATGGAGTCTTCCATAGACGAGCATAGACAGGAAGGAAGTCTTCTATATATGCCGACGGCAGGAAGTCCGGTATAAACGATCTGAAAGGCAGGAAGTTCTCTATGGACCTGCTGAAGGACAGGGAGACTACATAGACGAGCACAAGCTCAAGGGGTCTATACAGACGGGCTG
The DNA here is from genome assembly GCF_032173495.1 of Musca vetustissima. Classification (NCBI taxonomy): domain Eukaryota; kingdom Metazoa; phylum Arthropoda; class Insecta; order Diptera; family Muscidae; genus Musca; species Musca vetustissima. Next base: position 45,882 of record NW_026873417.1, read on the forward strand.
AATATGAGCTGATGAACATACAGTCTTTCGAAGACCAGCTGAAGGTCATCGGGTTATCTGTAGACCAGTCGAAGCCCAGTGAGTCTTCTGCGATTGAGCTGAGGACAAGCGAGTCTACTGTAGCAGATCTGAGGACCAGAAAGTCTTCTATAGAAATGGTGAAGGAAAGAAGTCTTCTGTAGACGAGCTGAAAAGCAGGAAGTGTCCTATAGGCGACCAAGGTGTATTATATAGAAGAGCTTAAGGCAGGGAGAGTGTAGTAGACGAACTGAAGAGCGGGTAGAGTTTTTTAGACGAGCAGAAGAGCAAGGGTATCCTATAGATGAGCTGAAGTCCGAAGGAGATGTAGGGTTGGCGTCCTTCTAGCAATCATATGTTCCTTCATCTATAAAAATCTAACTTATATTAGATGAAGGACAGAGACATTATCTGTCGCTTTGGCATTTTATCTTTGGAAGACCCTTAGGTTTTTCTTTCTACATTCAAATTAGACTATTGAATTCCTATGTGTTAAAAAATATCCAATTTGTTCACGATCTCATTAGTATTTTGGTTTTATAAGATACAATCTTCAAATTTTTCAAAATATCAACGGTCTTCTAGCTATAAACGATTCCATTGTAGACCACTTTGGGTTTCGATATATAAAATACCTCTGGTCTGATATGTATTTTGTCTATCGAACGCTTCAAGGTTTTCTTCTCATAGAAGCTCTCAAGATTTTTTTTTATCACAGAAGAGCTCAAAGTCTTATTTTAATAAAAGAACTCAAGGATCTCAAGGTTCTCTTCTCATAGAATTCTTCTCATAATATCGAAAAGATTTTCAATTTTTGAAGACGCAAGAGGTAGCGTCCAATGTTCTTCTCTTAATTGAATATTAATTGGCATTGTTTTAAAAAAAGATCCCTCTGGTATTCCATCAAACAGTACCTTATTTTGGTTTTGTGGTAGTTATTTGAATGGAATGTTACTTTTTGATGAGTCGTGGAATGAAATCACGTGTCATCCATTTGACTTCGTCATTTACAGTTAATATTTTTATCCACTCCCTATAGTTGATTAATTTTTTGTGAACTAACAACCCTCCAGAATTAGGGTTACTATTTTAATACCACATAATCTAATTATGTGGGATATTTCTGGCAAAAGTGATTCAGAGAAAGCTACTGCTTACAACCACCAAATATTTGTTATACATGTATATGTTCTCACACACATACATTCTTATGTATATATATATTTCAGATTAATCTTATTGCTTCCTATGTCATACAATAATAACACAAACTCCCACTTGACACAACACCAGACAAGCGAAACAATAACAACTTCTGCACGACTCTCTACAATAGAGACAATAGCGTTAAGGCATTGTCTTCCTGACTTAATGTATGTTTGTTTGTCTGCGTTTTGCTACATCCTTTGTGGTAGTACGTGATCGGTGTTTACAAACATGATTCCGGTAGACGACTGAAATAACTAAAGCAACACGGAAGATGTGTTGTTGCTTTTGTTCGGCAACCTAAACGTTATTAAGGAAATTCGTCGAAAATCCATGTGACAAAAGGTTACTGAACTCACCCTGTTAAGCTTTTGTGCAACAATGGTGAAAGATTAGATCTAGGATAAGATATTGATTTTATATTCCGAAGGGGAGGAGGATTTACAGGGAAATAATAATGAATAATTAGGAAATAATTAGTAGTTTGGTTTTAATGGAATTTAATTAGCGTTGTCAGGGTATAGACGAAGGGGAGGCTTTATACTTAATGAAATTTTGATGAAATCAAATCAATATTGTCTTGTATAGAATATCAGATTATGGTAAATTTTTCACCGCTATAATTTTGGTTGATAAAATAATTTCGATTTCGCTTCAATCTCAAACGTCCAATCACCATTACTATTGCCGTTGTTTTGAAATCTATGAAAAGCTTTTAACGCCTTAACACATTGTTGCTAATTTAAAAATATTTTCTCACCAACATTCACTATTTATATGTATATCAGCTTGTAAAATCACCAAGCGATATTAAACATCATTGTCGGCAGCATTAATAATAACAATAGCAAAGAGAGAAAGACAAAAACAACTACAACAACATCATCAGAATAAATAGCTGCTTCAGAATGTTGAACATGGTGTCGCCGCGCTGCCGTTGGTTGTCATTGTCATAATTGACACCAGTGGCACGCACCAGTGCCCATATTTTCCCATGCTTTCGTTGTTGTTGTAACATAAAATTATGATGAACGCCCAACAACAAAAATGCCCTATTGTTTATTTATATATAAAAATATATATTTTAGCATGTTATGACATCGTATGACATGTCTACGATATAAAAATGTGTTTAAAGATAAATATTATTCTTAACACCGTCGGATGCCGGTAGCTAAGCGTAGCATGTAATAATGAAAATGGAGGGAAAATTATGTAAAATGATTATGGGATAAAAAACATTTCACAGAAATCTTGGTGGTTTTATAGAAGGAATTTATTCTGATTGAAAAATTAGAAGGTTTAATTCAAAGAAGAATTGCTGAAGGTCTTCTTCTTCATAGAAGAGCTGAAGGTCTTCTTCTTCATAGAAGAGCTGAAGGTCTTCTTCTTCATAGAAGAGCTGAAGGTCTTTTTCTTCATAGAAGAGCATAAGAGCTGAAGGTCTTCTCCTTCATAGAAGAGCTGAAGGTCTTCTCCTTCATAGAAGATCTGAAGGTCTCCTTCTTCATAGAAGAGCTGAAGGTCTCCTCCTTCAAAGAAGAGCTGAAGGTCTTCTTCTTCATAGAAAAGCTGAAGGTCTTCTTCTTCATAGAAGAGCTGAAGGCCTTCCTCTTCATAGAAGAACTGAAGGCCTTCCTCTTCATAGATGAGCTGAAGGCCTTCCTCTTCATAGAAGAGCTGAAGGCCTTCCTCTTCATAGAAGAGCTGAAGGTCTTGTTCTTCATAGAAGAGCTGAAGGTCTTCTTTTTCATAGAAGAGCTGAAGGTCTTCTTCTTCATAGAAGAGCTGAAGGTCTTCTTCTTCATAGAAGAGCTGAAGGTCTTCTTCTTCATAGAAGAGCTGAAGGTCTTCTTCTTCATAGAAGAGCTGAAGGTCTTCTTCTTCTTCATAGAAGAGCTGAAGGTCTTCTTCTTCATAGAAGAGCTGAAGGTCTTCTTCTTCATAGAAGAGCTGAAGGTCTTCTTCTTCATAGAAGAGCTGAAGGTCTTCTTCTTCATAGAAGAGCTGAAGGTCTTCTTCTTCATAGAAGAGCTGAAGGTCTTCTTCTTCATAGAAAAGCTGAAGGACTTCTTCTTCATAGAAGAGCTGAAGGTCTTCTTCTTCATAGAAGAGCTGAAGGTCTTTTTCTTCATAGAAGAGCTGAAGGTCTTCTTCTTCATAGAAGAGCTGAAGGTCTTCTTCTTCATAGAAGAGCTGAAGGTCTTTTTCTTCATAGAAGAGCATAAGAGCTGAAGGTCTTCTCCTTCATAGAAGAGCTGAAGGTCTTCTCCTTCATAGAAGATCTGAAGGTCTCCTTCTTCATAGAAGAGCTGAAGGTCTCCTCCTTCAAAGAAGAGCTGAAGGTCTTCTTCTTCATAGAAAAGCTGAAGGTCTTCTTCTTCATAGAAGAGCTGAAGGCCTTCCTCTTCATAGAAGAACTGAAGGCCTTCCTCTTCATAGATGAGCTGAAGGCCTTCCTCTTCATAGAAGAGCTGAAGGCCTTCCTCTTCATAGAAGAGCTGAAGGTCTTGTTCTTCATAGAAGAGCTGAAGGTCTTCTTTTTCATAGAAGAGCTGAAGGTCTTCTTCTTCATAGAAGAGCTGAAGGTCTTCTTCTTCATAGAAGAGCTGAAGGTCTTCTTCTTCATAGAAGAGCTGAAGGTCTTCTTCTTCATAGAAGAGCTGAAGGTCTTCTTCTTCATAGAAGAGCTGAAGGTCTTCTTCTTCTTCATAGAAGAGCTGAAGGTCTTCTTCTTCATAGAAGAGCTGAAGGTCTTCTTCTTCATAGAAGAGCTGAAGGTCTTCTTCTTCATAGAAGAGCTGAAGGTCTTCTTCTTCATAGAAGAGCTGAAGGTCTTCTTCTTCATAGAAGAGCTGAAGGACTTCTTCTTCATAGAAGAGCTGAAGGTCTTCTTCTTCATAGAAGAGCTGAAGGTCTTTTTCTTCATAGAAGAGCTTAAGGTCTTCTTCTTCATAGAAGAGCTGAAGGTCTTCTTCTTCATAGAAGAGCTGAAGGTCTTCTTCTTCATAGAAGAGCTGAAGGTCTTCTTCTTCATAGAAGAGCTGAAGGTCTTCTTCTTCATAGAAGAGCTGAAGGTCTTCTTCTTCATAGAAGAGCTGAAGGTCTTCTTCTTCATAGAAGAGCTGAAGGTCTTCTTCTTCATAGGAGTGCTGAAGGTATTCTTCTTCATAGGAGTGCTGAAGGTCTTCTTCATAGAAGAGCTAAAGGCCTTCTTCATCATAGAAGAGCTGAAGGTCTTCTTCTTCATAGAAGAGCTGAAGGTCTTCTTCATCACAGAGCCGAAGGTCTTCCTTGTAGAAGAGCTAGTGAAGGCCTTCTTTATAAAAGAACTACTAAAGGTATTATGGACGAGCTGGAGATCTTCTTCATAGACAATCCGAAGGTTTTCTCCATAGAAAACCCCATTTTCTTAGAGACCTAATAGAATAGGATAAGAAAAACAGAAAATCTTTTTTTAAAAGATTAGAAGTTTCCTTCATGAAGACGAGAAATTCTTCTTGTGGCTCCTTATAAAGGGCTCGAAAATTCTTCTCATTGGCCCCAAAATTATTCTTATTCGAAGAGAATAAGTTCCTTTAATCAAAAGACCAGTATTTTCGCAAATTTAACAGGCATTCTTCCAAGAGGACCAGAAGATCTTATATTTAGAATACATTTTTTCTAATTAGGAAGTCTTCTTAGGAGACTAAAGACCTGACGTTCTTCTACTTAGAAGACGAGAATAACTTCTTTTTAGAAGATCAGAAGAACTTCTTCTTAGAAGATCAGAAGAACTTCTTCTTAGACATATTTGGTTATTGGAACTTTTATTTTCGTAGTAGGTTTTAAGATGTGCCTCCGAGAGAATACCTATCCAATGCCCTATGACAGAACTTTACGTGAACATCCTTTCAATCCCACAGAAAAAAGTTACACTTTTTTATAACAATGTATGCGTTGAAGAAAAAAAACAAACAAAACATAATAAAATGGGAAAGTGGAAGTTATTTAATATATTCCTTTTTCAAGAGAGCCAGACATATGCTAAACTGGCGGAAAACGACAAAAAGAATGTCTGTGCTACTTGAATAGCATTATCATATTTCCCAGCCAGTAAGAAAAGCTGAGCAAAAGTGTTGCTTAAGAATGAAACTGATGTTTATTCCTTCATTTTTATAACCTGAAGTCATGCAGAGTGGTTGGTTGGCATTTCTTCAAAATAGGGGGAACTGAAATTTAAATTCAAGTAGAAAGGCAAACAAGTTTAAAAATATATCATAAGGGATTTAACAAAGACTCAGGCAACATTAACATTGCAGGAATTTTTACTTTCGTTAAAATACTTTTAAGAATATTCGGCAAAACATTTTAGATATTGTTTTTGTACAAGGTCTTTTAAAATGCAATGATTTTTTATTACATTTTGATGAAAGCATTGTAGCAAATTTAAATTATTTTACAAAATAAAACAACAAAACTCAATTATGTATTAGGGGCCGTATAACTATTGCCGTTAAGTATTCGCCACATGAGCTCATTCTCTCAAGACATTTTAGGGGAGCGTATAATTATTGTCGTTAAGTATACATCATACACATTATTCACAAAATCATATATTCCCCACAGGCTATGTTTGAATATCTCTCATCTTTCTCACTTTACATCATTTTCACTTTCTATTTAAACATTTGCCATAGATTTTCGCAACACGACACCTTTGTGTATTATGATGATACCTCATCGACTTGGACTGAGTGAGTGTAATTCAGGGCATATCGATTTTATTAAATTATGCCTACTAAGACTTGACACATATATTGTTTGGTTGTTTACAAACCTCAACCATCGTCATACATCATCCTCATGAAGTCAGGTGAAATTTTATGGGCTTCTCAAACACTTGAGCATGATTTGAACCAAATCAAATGTGTGTGTAGAAGGAAAAATAAGAAGAATAAGAGAAAAACTGAAATAACTCATTGAAGAGGCATAGGGGGGAAATATTCGCTGCAGTGGCACTTCATAAGTAAACATTAAAAAAGTCGCTGAACGGTTGTAGATATATGGATGGAAAGTGAAAGTAATAAAGCCGAGAAAATAATTTATGTTAAATATGTTATTTTTGTGTATGCGGAAGGTAAAAATCAATACATTTAGCATAAATTTAATGCTTTAGTATTGGTAACATGTTTGTTTTAATTTTGTATTAGATTTGAGAATATTACATGTTGGATAGTAATATAGATTTATTTGTCACGATTGGTAGAGTAGTAATATTATTCGCCTTTGGGGAACAGAGCTGAATGCTAACGGACGCGTCCACAGGTTGCGGATTGTGGAAAGCCCAATACTATTCTTTGGGTAACTGTGGATATTAAATAAACAGTCGCGGATAATCAGCGGGGAGAGTACTCATTATCCTTGAACTGACGAGGAGAGAATGTCGCCCCTAAATATCCACCTCACAGGAGGAAATGACCGAGTACCCATGATCCTTAAACTGACGAGGAGAGAATGGCGCCCCTAAATATCCATATCAAAGGTCTGAGTCACTAACTCTTAAAGTAAAACTCTGGGGTGTCATGGGACTTCGTGCAAATCAGTGTTCTTCGGTATTAGAACAGAGACTCGGTGATATTTGGGCGCCTCAACATGTTCATTCAGGCTTAGCTGCCGAGTCCTTACCATGGTAAGAGGCTATGCCATGTCGACCTCAAATCTTCACTAAAATCAACTTCTATGGAGTTGAATTTTAACGAATTCTAACAAGGTGAGTCCTCTCAGTTGATGAGTAAGGGTGTTAACCCTGGCGAGGTAGATGATCCTAACTCCATCTCCACGGCCTGTAGTGAAGTCGCGAGACTTCTTAGAAGTGGAGACTGGCCGTCGAAGTGGAGACTGGGACTGATCATATGTATGAATCATCAGAACCAGTAACTGCTAGACAAGTCAACGCCAAGGGGATCTCTGCCAAGAAGATATACCGGAGAGCTGTTAACCACTGCCACCGGGTCATTGGGTGGGACAGAGATTCCATAACGGATATTGAGTTTTCTTTTGATCAAGAGGAACCGCAAATTATTTGGAAGTTCTCCAGGAACTATCCGAACGACATTTAAAAGGGCTAATTGATAGAAAGGATTCCTAAACCAAGTGCGAAGATCACCACGGTAGTCCCTCCAAAAGAGTCATCAGTTGCAGGTAGTGCTGCTTTGTTCGCGTCGGTAGTGTCGATAAAGCGGTAAGGGAGTGGTGAAAGCCAAACCCACCGTCTCGGAGCAGGTAGCAGGAGGTACTGGAGGATCTGCGAGTAGCAATCAGGGGTCGAGCTGACCCCGACGGAATTATCAGTGACGGTAAATGGTTGCTGGTAGACAGTTATCTGAAAGTCCAATGTTGAAACATGGACTTATATTGAAGACAAAATCTACTGAAGGTCTTCTCAAGCCACCCATTAAGAATGTCTTCTTCACAGAAGAGCTACTGAGGCCTTCATCGTAGAAGAACTGTTGAATGTCTTCTTTATAGACAAACTGAAATTGGTCGTCTTGATAGCAGAACCTGCTGGAGGTCTTCTTCATAGAAGAACTGGTAAAGGTTTCTTCATTAAAGAACTGATGAATTTTTTCTTCATAAGAGAAAGAGCAGACATTTTCCTTCCTAAAAAGAGGTAAATCTATACATTGTAGATGAAAGATACGTGTTCTCTTCTTAGAAGGAATTCTTCTTTAGATACCAACAAATCTTCAATCTGATCCTTCTTAGGAAATCAATAAAACGACTTATTATTAGAAGACCAGATATTTGTTTTCTTAGAAGACGAAGAAAGTCTTCTTATAGACTATCATGACTATCGTTTTATAAAAAAGTGAGAAGTTCTTCTTCTTAGAAGACCAAAAAAATTATCATGGAAAATCAGAAATTTTCTTCATAAAAGTGCTCATAGTCTTCGCATAAAAACCCTAAATGACTTATCATTTAAGAGCTGAAGAACTTTTAATAGAAAAGAAATCAAAAAACCTTCTTCTTAAAGAAACGGATAGTACTTTTCGTAGAAAATATAAAATGCTTATTTTTAAAGAGAATCTCAAGAGAGAATCTCATTTTACGTGCACTTTGTCAACGTGGGCCGATATATTTCCGAAACCAAAAATCCTAAGAAATAATATATCCCTTTTATCTCTTTATAAGAAAACTGTATTGCTCGTTCTCTCGTAGTCATACGTATTATCTACTGTGAAACCAACACAGCCATCAACTGCGAAAGAAATTACCAACCTACAACGAGCACCACATTTCCAATTCCGCAAACCGTATGTTTCCATCCGAACAAATTGATTGATCGATGTGAAGTCCCCACCCACCCCACGCCAATCAAATCCATTATTCATGCATTCTGCGAAATCAACTTTAGTTCTTTCTTATTTGTTGTTATTTTTATAAACGGGGAAAATCGCGAGGTAAAATAAAAGAATAACAAGAAGACCAAAAATAGAACTGAAAACCCAAGTTTAAGCCAATTTTAAAATGGACTGATGGGCCACACACACCAAATTGCATTTATCCGAATAAAACAAAAGACAACAAAAAAGTGTACCAGTCAAAAGTTGTTGCAAAATGAATGTGGAAAAGGATACAAAAACATCGACAGACAAATAAAGTAGTAACGAAAAAACTTTGTATCAATGAAAAATGGAATGTAACAACCAAACGAATGCAAACAGAAAAAAAAGTAAATCGAAGAAAAAATCTCTCGACATCCAGCACAAGTCTGAATGATTAACTGTCTAGAAAATGTGTTGAAATATTTTTCAAAGAAAGAGGGATATAATGTTGGTTGGAAAGTTTTTTGAAGGCGTGGAGATAAAAAAAATCATAGATTTGGCAAGGATTATCACATCCAACAATTCAAGGATTATCACAGATGTAGGGGTAAATTTCTTAAAGAATATATATTTTTTTCACTGGCATAAGCGTGGATTTCTTGAGAATATTTTTTCAACGTGAATTTTTTAACGAATATTTTCTCAAGGACTCTTTCTCTCTCTCACTGATATATGCATCAAATTTTTCAAGGGTTATTACAACTATAGGCGTGATTTTTTTAAAGAATGTTTTTTTTCAAAGATTATCACAGCTATAGGCTTGTTTTTTTTAAGAATATTACACAGATGTAGGGGCGATGGTCCGATATTCTCCAACATTGAAATTAAACTAAGTTTGGAAGAAACATTAAGATGTGCAAAGTTTGGATGAAATCTATTATTCCCTTCGAGAGTTATTGTGCGCACCGACACTTATAAGGTTAAGGCTGAGGGTATAAAAAATAACTTAAGCTCATCGGTGAGGAAAAGACCTTCAGCACTTCTGCGATGAAGAAGGCATTTAGCTCTTTATCGAGAAGACCTTCTGTTATAAAGAAGACCTTCAGCAACTATTTTATGAAGGAATCCTGCAGATATTTTTTAAGAAAAAATTCAGCTTCTCTTCAGCACTTTTCATATGAAAAAGAACTTCAGCTCATTTATGATGAAGAAGACCTTCTATGATAAAAAGCTTGTTTTTGTATCTATAAATACGTGTGAATTTTCCCATTTTCACAGAAAATAATACTCAATTTCCCCTCAAACCACATTCCTATACCACTTGATCTTTGCTGTATATTCCAAAATGTTAACAAATTATTTTTCTACCAAAAATAATCTACTAATTTAATTAACAACATATTAAAAACTTTTTGAAGAACACCCTTTGTATGGGTGAATTGTAAATTAATGCATTTTCATCATTTGGCTGTATAATCCCTGATACCTCTACAGGTTGGTTGGTTGCTTCCATTGAGCCTGCAGTGGGCGTTGCTATACAACAAATAAACCACCTCTTCATCACGAAAAAAATTAAACCCCATTACCAAGGCAAGAGAATCGACATCAACATCGTCATCATGGTCCTGGTACTCGCGTTCTCATGATCCTTAATGTAATTGTTACTGAATTGTGTGTAGCTGTTGTTGTTGTTGCTGTGCCGCCTGTTCTATGGTGTTAAAGTCAAGAGCTCCAAATTGGAAGCGTAATTTTTGTTTTCGCTGTTGATTGCATTGTTTTCTTCTTTGTTGTTGCTGCCGCCACTGCCGTTGTTGTTATTGTTATTTTTTCGTTTAAATGCATTTTAAAATTATATTACGAAAAGTGCTCTCGGTGGAGCACTAAAATGTAATAAATGGAATTATTATGCAACGGCAGCAACGAAATTTATATGTAAAAATTTTTGGATGCAGTCTTTTTGGGAGTAGAACGAAAACGAAAAAACGGGTTGATATTCAGAACTACTGGGAGGGAAGGATGATTGTTTTTGTGTTCAAGTAAATTGTAACAATTGGAAAGAGATCGACAATTTTGTTGGGTGTTAGCCACAACGGAGTCCAGAAAAAAACCAGTAAGGAAAGTAGTAAAGTCGGACTGGGCCGACTATATGATACCCTTCACCACTTTGGGCATATTATACATATGTATCCTAAAAGACGTCGCCTTTTCGAAGGAACATTGACATGAAATTGAACAAACTTAAATATGTGCTCTTTATCTATATCTAAACCGACTAACATCAATCCCTACACAGCCTACACATGTCATTCTGCTACCTATGCTAACATTTGTAAATCGATTTAAAGCAAACTTGACACACGCTTTTCGGTATGCTGCACTGTTTAAAATTTAATCTCAATCAAACACCCATTGATTGTTTGGTGTACAATAAACATGAATCGGGCGAAACTATATATGGGAGCTATATCTAAATCTGAACCGATTTTCCCGAAATTTAGCACACATCATTGTCAACTTAATTCAGTACACTATGCCAAAATTCGTGCAAATCTAATGATTTTCAGGGTCTTTGGTGCACCATTTACCTAAAATCGGACGAAAATAAATCTATATCTATCTAAATCTGAACCGATTTTTTCCAATTTCAATAGGGTTCGTCCTTGGGCCAAAACAATGGGCTGTGCCAAATTTCATCCAATTCGGATCAAAAATGCGACCTGTACTTTGCTCACAAATATACATGGACGGACGGACGGACAGCGGACATGCATAGATCGACTCAGAAAGTGATTCTATGCATATTCTCAAAAAGAACCATGGGTCTATCTCGATTATTTTTGCCTGTTACAAACATATGCACAAAGACATAATACCCTGTACCACAGTGTGGTGAAGGGTATAAACAGGTGAACAATTTTGAAAAAGTAATTGTGAAAAAATCTGAATCGAGCTTAAAGAAATTTAAATACGTTTCGAAAATCATCTTGTGGTAATTGGTTAACGCTCGAAGGACTGCTTCTTATATCAAAACATTTTTTTCAATTTATTTCGATTTGACTCAAAAAAAAAAAAAAGAAAAAAACGTAGCCCATTACCATTGTGCCACAAAACATGATTTCGTGCTTGACCTGATAGTATTTGATATAACGTGAGACTTTTCATTCAATAGCATGCATTAGATATTGCATGAAAACCTTAACGAAAAAAGCGATTGTTCTCGATGAAACCCGCAAAATTTGTTAATTGCTTAAAAAGGCTAATGTCATTTGGTGCGAAGAAATTAAAAAAAATCGATTGCAATATTTCAAACGGCGTCCATAGGAGCATCACAGTGACTAAGTATTGACTCATAGAAGTGCGGGACATAAATACATCGACCATGGTAGAAGCACTTCGAAGCAAATAGTAACCTGTTTCTTGGGCAAAAATGGTCATCAGGTGATTTTTCCGCAGTAGGGTCAATTCTGGGTGGTGTCTTCGGAGAACTTCATAAAACGTACAAAATCCGACGAATCATTGGGCATCATAAAAATGAAAGTTCTCATACATTAGATCATACAAATGTTTTTTACTACCCTACATTTGGAATTGATTGATCATTCGTAGCCCTAACATCGTACCCAATGAGTTATTTTTCCCGCACATAAAGAAAAAATGTGTGGTCAAAAATGTTCGTAGCCGTAGCCGGAAGATGCTGTCTCTGTCGTAGTGAAAAAAGTGACTATTATTTAGAGCCCATGAAAAAAGTGATGATAGTGTTTGCAATATTTAAGATAAAGCTTTGAAATTTTACACATACATTGCTGCTATTCCTAGGATGTTTGGTATTGAAAATTTGATGCATCGGTACCTTCCAATATTCGGTACTTTGAGGATTTTGCGTACGTTATTTTACTAATTTGATAATTTGGGTTTCCATTGAGTATCAAATCTACCTACCAAAAATTGTCAACATGTCTACTTTTTGGTATAGCCCTCATATACGAAATCCCCCAATATTTTTATGAATTCAGACCAATTAACAAATCTCACATTTAACTGTCAAAAACCTTGTTATATTTATAATATTTTACCTGATTAATAAATGCTCAGCCTGTGACAGATGCAGTCCCTATTATTGTATGCTCATTCGTTTTATATTATGACAAATAATCGGATTTAGTGTGCGCACGTAAAAATAATACGATGTGCATATTTCATATCTATTTTATAGGTCTTTGTGAGAGAAGTACCAGCCGGTGGGGACCAATGGTCGCATCTTCGGATTGGCCAAAATATTACGATGTGATTCGTTTGATGTTTTCAAAAGTTTAACACTTTGAGGGGGCGTTGCAGAAGGCGTGAAGAAAATGGTCCCATATTTCAGCATTATACAGGATTGGCATATTACATATTACGATGCACAAATTTTGGGATGAGACCGGATACTCCCTTGGGGTCGATTTCAAAATCGACTCCAAATAGTTTAAAATGTCTATGGTCATGGGGAAACATGGGGGCAGGCAGATGCCGTTATTTCGATAACGCACATTTTTGTCATATCAAAGTGTATTTACCTGAGGATTACTCATGAGCACATCGTACGGCAATATGCTTTAATTTATTCATCCTCTTAAAATCCATGATGACTCTTTACACCACTGATGTCTCATTTATATGAATTCATAAATTATAATATTTTCAATAAAACGCAAAAACACGAATTTGTGGTCAGTCCTCTGCAGCATCGTGGACATAGTCGTGGTCATACATCATGTTGTTAACTCAACCGAAATAGAGTGTGACATAAAAATGGCCATCATCTGCAGACAGTCACTTTGGCTATTTGCAAATGTGAAGTAACTCAATTTAACTGGTAGTTGAAATACAAAACAACAGCAACAACAATACAAACCACATGAAATGTAAAATCCCAACAAAAGCCACAAACACATGCAGATATAATAAATAAATCTATGTATTAATATACCCTCCACCATAGTATGGAGGATATATCAAATTTGTTTTTCCGAACTCATCGAAATAATCATTTCCGACCCTATTAGGTATATATATATATATATATATATAATCAGTTCTATGAGGATCAAAGCATGCTCGTCTTTCCGTCTGTTGTAATCATTCTAGGCTCTAAACGAATTGAGATAGATCGCCAACATTTTGCTCAGAGTGGTATTTTGTCTGCAGTTCGAAGATGGGCTATATAAGGCCACTTTTAGACATAGCTCCCATATAAGGGAACCCCCCCCCCATTTTTGGGATTTGGGGTTCTTGAATGCGTTTTTCAACCAAATTCTTTGTAATTTGGATTTTTGTAGTTGTATATGGTAACAAATCTCCCTCCCAAAAGTTGTTAATATACGCCCTCTTTTAGGGGTAACCCCTTTTTTATTTTTAAAATTATAATCCCTTTTTGTTTTAAAATATAACCCTTTTATACCCTACACAACTATGTTGTCAAGTTATTATAGCTTTGTGCAGCCCCAAAAGTTTGAAACGCCGCGAAATATTGGTCCTAGACCCACCTTTAAGTATACCAATCGTCATATCTCGACTAGCTGAGTCGATCTAGACATGTGTGTCCGTCTGTCCATTATAATTTGTAAACACGATACAGGCCACAATTACGGACCAATCTTCACGAAATGTTGCATGTAGGATGGGTTGTGGCCAATGAAGACCCCTACTGTTTTTGGGAAAGATCGGCTAATATTTAGGGGATGAAATGGACAAATACTAAATTTTTGTCGGTTTTTCTGGTCGCTCCAGAGGCTGCAATTATGGCCCAAACACAGCGAATTTTTGCAAGGAGGAGGGGATCGGGCTAGAGAATAAGCATGCCTGTTTTGATAAAAATCGGTCAATATTAAGCGGGTCAAATGGACTTTTGGGTGAAAATTTACAAAATTTTTATTCTATGGCGTATATATTAACTCCTGAAGGACATAGACCCGAGAAGTTGATAGTATATCCATGGGGGATGGTTGACCTTTAAATTGATACCAATTATATTGTCGTATGTACTCGGATGTGGGAGTTACTCTTAAATATTTACAGGTGCTTACGTATTCAGATATTATTTAGTACCCATTACCACACTAGAGGGCCGAAATATAGCCCTGATCGCTTTGAAATTTTCCACGAGGATCAATGAATGGTTAAGGACAACGCATATAATTTTCGGTGAGGATCAGATAATAATATTAGGAAGAACTGGACTGTGAACTTAATTTTTTGTATTTTTTTTCGAATAGATCTATAGGCCACAATTGAAAGCCGAACATCGCAACACACATCGTATTATTTGTTGACCTCTAGTCGGTCAAGAGGGTGCAAATATTGAAAAATATTACCCATGCTCAGAATATATATAGTTGTGTAGGGTATGTGGTCGGCCCCGTCCGACTATATTGCTCCGCTCACTGGTTTTATTTTAAAATAGTTATCTGATTTGTTCCGGGCTTTGGGTTTGGTTTGGACTTTGTTGTAATAATTCTACCTGCGGAGGTTATCGAGATAAAAAATTAGAATTAGGTTCGAGAATGAACTATATCGGCCCCCATATAATGATACCTCTCGATTTTCGGTATTTTTAATATTTAGCCTAAAGGAAGTTATTGTGATGCAAAAATTTGATTTTGAAATTGAGCTATATTAGTCCTCAATTAGGCATAACACCTCATATTATTATAACTACAAATGTTCGGTAATTCCTACACGATGTAATCAATATTGGTCCCGCTTTAGGTATTACGTACTGCATGCGTTTTTTCTCCAATGACAATTTTCATATTGAACCGGCAGCTTCCATCCAACCCCCGAAATAAAACCTAATAATAAACCCTCTAAATTGCAGTATTTTGGGGACGTTCCACCCTACAATGCGTCACCAATATCGGTCCACTTTTTGGTGTTTTTAAGAAAACTTTCCGTTAAAAATTGCTGAAATCTGTATTTGGTATACATTATGGTTTAAACAAATCGGAAATGTAGAAATGTCGGTATATGTCCACTTTTTGGAATGTTCCCTATACTTTCATTTCATGTACTTGTCAGTATACCTATGGTGGAGGGTAATCAAAGTTCAGCCCGGCCGAACTTAACGTTTTTTTACTTGTGGATATTGAAGAGGGAACAGAGGTAAAATATTCAGATAGTAAATATGAAATTTGAATTAATGAACGTCGTACATACTTGATTAGATTAATAGAGGAATTTAAAATATTACCTGAAAAGAAAAGGGCAATTTTAATAGTAATAGTTATAACAAAATTAATTCATAGATAAAGATAAACAAAGAATATATAAAAAATATTACTGCTGCTGACATAATTTAAACCTTTAGACCTTCTGCCATCAATTCCACAGAGCATGTCCAACAGAAATGTTAACACTCATTGATTGCTTCAAATTTATGAACCACATCGGATTAAACCGAATCATATTTGCACATAATCAGCAGAAAAATCATATCTAATATATCTAATGGAACAAAAGGGAATGGCCGAAATGTTAAAAGTCAACATTATCCAATGTTAAAGGGTGATGGTTAGCCATAAGCAGAGCTTTGAATGTCTCTGTGTGTGTTTGTATATTTAAGGACATTGTTAATGGTTATGACAGGGACAAATTTAAATAAACGATGCAGAACAACGACAAAGAAGAAAATCATTGATGCGCAGATAAGAAAGGATAGTAGGCTCACACATTTGCTAAAAAATTTTGACTTTGTGTTACAGTGTTTCAAAATGTGATTTACAAAGAAAAAATGTAATTTGTAACTCTAAGAAAAATATTTACATCTTTGTCTGTTGCAATTGCAGATTGTTTTTGAGAGGACATGTCTTCAGACAAATAAAATGAGAACTATTTAAGAAAAATATTCTCCTATCTCAAACCTTTCTGCGTAATATTTTATAAAAATGTTGCTCATATGATTTCATATAGGTTCCCAATAGGACTTTTGACCAATTTCGGGTATTTTCAAGGTTCTAGCCGCATTTGACATCCAAAGTGGCTATAATTTCGAAGAGATCAGACCAACTTTTTTGTTTTTTTGGTTTTATGAATATTTACTTTTTTGAAACACTGTAATTTTTCATAAATGTCAGTTCAGCAAATTATCATGAAGCGCTGTCATGTTTGTTGACTACATATTCGGGTTTCCTTTCTTTTTTTCTTCTGGTGAATATCATCAATTGCCATTATCACTCTTTTTCCTTGCAAGCAAACACACACACTCAAACTACGTACCTACGTATGTCGATTCTTTGAGTTTTACTTAAGGCTCACATATTTTATACGCTTGACTTATTTAACCGAAAGTGTTTTTCCCATTCATACCACTCAACACATCTTAACCCTAAAAAGTATGTAAAGAGAAAAATTGTCGTCATAAATATATAGAAATATATATTTTTTTTAGAAGAAGAAATCTGTTGAACATGGCGATGATGAAGAAAAGGAATAGATAGATAAGATATGCATGTTTCTTTGTGGGGTGTTGGGTGTGAGGTTTGGTAAGGTTGGTACAAGGAACAACTCGTTAGCACCCCGTACATGCCTGCATTTTTATATATAAGACATGTAAAGACTTAGTAAAGTTGGACAGAGCCGAATTTGTTATACCCCTCCCAAAGAGGGCATGAAGAACTAGGACCTTGATCTTACCGAAAATCACACGTTACCTTTGTATGGAATTCCAAAGTCCCGGAATGACAAATTACAGCCACTTCGAATCGATCAAATAGGTATATAAATTTACTTCTAGAACCATCAAAATACCATTGAGGGAATGGGAACAAAATTCTAGGAGAAGTACAAATTCAAAGCTCTACTTTGAATATGACTAAATCGACATGGACTTTTATTCTGGTCAAAGAGACTGAGGCATACAATCCCTTTTGGAGATCTACAGATTTTTTTCTATAGACAAATTGCTTCACTAAAGCCTTTATATGCTTTCTATCGAGAGACATGTCTCACTGTGGACTTCAGTTTTTGTAGAAAGAAAAGCTTGGCTGAAGCTTCCACTTTTTTCTACAGGAAAAATGTCTCACAGAGGCATCTAGACTCTTTTGTGTTAAAAAATGCCTCACAGATGTCTACAGATTTTTTTCTATAGAAAAAATGACTCACAGAGACATCCACATTTTTTCTCTAAAAAATGCTTCTCTTCTCATTCAGAATTTTTCTATTAAAAATGCCTCACAGAGGCCTCCAGATTTTTTCTATTGAAACACAAATGCCTAACTTAGGCCCCCAGAATTTTTATAGAAACATACGTCACTGAGGCCCACAGATTTCTTTTTGTAAATATAAATGCTTCACTAAGGTCTTTAGATGTTTTCTATAACTAGACATGTCTTACTGAGGCCTTCAGTTTTTTAGAAAGAAATGTTTGACTGAAGCTTCCACAGGAAAAATGCTCACTGAGGCCTTCAGATTTGTGTCTTTAGATTTTTTTTTCTGAGGACTGTAGTTTTTTCCATAGAACAAAATGCCTTACTGAGGGCCGCAGATTTTTTCATAGAAAAAATGCCTCACTGAGGCCTCTAAATTTTTTTATAGAAAAAATGTCCCAATGAGTTCGTGTCTATAGAAAAAAGCCTCACTGACTTTTTCATACAAAAATACTTTACAGAGGCCTCCAGATTTTTATGTATAAAAAAAATGCGTCACAGAGGCCTCCAGACTTTGTTTATAGAAAAAAATGTCTCACAGAGGCCTCCAGACTTTTTTCTATAGAAAAAAAGCCTCACAGAGGCCTCCAGATTTTTATGTATAGAAAAAAATGCATCACCATGTAGAAAAAAATGTCTCACTGATGCTTTCAGATTTGTTCTATAGAAAAACATGCCTCATTGATGTCTCCAGTTTTTTTTATAGTGAAAAAAGGCCTCACTGAGGCTTTCAGATTTTTTCACTGAGGCCTCCAAATTTTTTTTTTTTATAGAAAAAAATACCTCATTAAGTCATTCAGATATTTTCTAGCTTTTTTATAGAAAACAAAAACCTCAACAAGACATCCAAATTTGTTTCTATAGAAAAAATATGCACACCTAGTCCTTTAGATTTTTTCTATAAAAACTGAGGCCTCCAGCTTTTTTTCTATAGAAAAGTGCATCTCGCAGGCATTTTTCTTTAGAAAAGTGCATCTCGCAACCATTCAGATATTTTCCTGTACGGAAAATTTCTTACTAAGGCATCCATTGTTTTCTCCATAGAACAAATGCCTAACTAACGCAGACTTTTCGTTCCCCTCACCATGAGGTTGAACAAAGTTATTTGGGGCTTCCAAGAGAAAACTTATACATAAGAAGACGCATGTTACAAATATGTGTCGGAATAGATAATACCCTGTACAACTGTATGGTGTAGGGTATAACGTTGTAATGAGACAGGTCATAACTAAAGTATTGTGCACAGAAATCCATTTGCGTCATTAACCCAAACCATCCATCATAAGTGTCACGGAGAAATGGACTAAATTCACTCAAGTCATAGTAAACATGAGTTTTATTATTTTTAGTTCGCAGAAATTATGAGGACAATTTCCCTGATATCCTGCAGTAACATGTGATGTTGTTGTTTATTTGCGAACCGTTACTGTTGCTCCAGTTTTGGCCTTGTTGTTTCAGGCAATCCGTCCTTGTCATAATTTCCCTTCTGTTCCGTTTCGTTTTTATTTTCCTCAACGAATTTAATATTTTAACATGTTCTACTTCCTTAAAATATAAACTTGCTTGTTTGCTGGCGGAATCCTTGTTGTGACGAACGACCAACACTTTTGTCACGCAGCCCAACCAAAAAACCCGACAGAAAGCCACCAACTTTAACGGAAAAAGTTAAATGACCCATATACGTGCATATGAAAAGTCACAAAAGAATAACGAATCGAAAAACAGTAGAACACAATAATATGTCCATGTGTGCACGTGTATGAATAGTGACCTTATTTTTTGTTTTCTGAAGGCACGTGGTGTAAGCATGAAGATACAATTATTATTTGAGCAGTGATACATATGTTGTGGTGGGGCTATAAAGGATGCCTCAAAGAGGCAGTTTTGCATAGAAAAAATCGAGAGGCCTCAGTACGGCATTTTTCTTTAGAAAAAAACTCTAGACGTATATGGCTGGATTTTTATACTATTAGCTATTGGTAAAGACGACTTTAAGATATGTTTATCGAATAGACAGTTGAACTTTTAGTAGTGGTATTTAATTAAAAATTGCCTCATGTCACCTATCTATTAATTAAAAAATTACGCAGTCATAATTTTATGCCTTTATTAAAAAGGTCAAATAGGATTAATTGTCATTATTTACGCATGAATATCCTCGCTGTATTAATATGTTTTATTTATTACGCAACCTATAGGTTTTTGCTTTCATTGGGATTAACCTGACAACGGTGAATGGAATTGAAAGGAATTGCATTTTGCAACCACATTCGATAACCAAAAATAATAATTACGTCTGTAATTAAAATAAAATAAAATAATTATCATTATTTGTTGTATGTAATGAGGGGTTCATAGTTAGTGACACAAGCTAACAGCTACTGAGGAAATGTAAAATTGTAACTTGTATTACACATCAGTGGAAGATAAAACCGAATTATAAAATATAATATTAACCCTTTTTCTAATCCTCTTGAGACGCCTCGAAAAAACGTTTCATTCTGGCGATGGAAATCGCTGACAACGCATATTTCCTTCCTTGATGTGTAGAATTAAAATAATTCATTGGGTGTGTGCGGAAGACCCATCAATATTACATTTGGTCTGGATAAAAATACGTTGATTAAGACGATTTCTGAGATGCCATGGTGTAAAATTATTCGTTTAATTATTGCTTAATTTTTGAATTTCTTTAAATACTCAAAGCAAAGATATTGTGCTATACCACGCAAAATTGACGAACCTACGTTGCTCAAGCGGAGGAGTCGTCATACGGCCAGTTTTAGTAAAGAAGCATGAGACCATTTTCTTCAAAGAAAAACAGACAGAATGACAATTGTAAATCGACTCAAAATTGTTTTAAGGGAACCCCACCCATTCTTGATTTTAATTTTTCCAGATTTTCAATAGGCTGGTAAATCAATACCAATGCTTGTTAAGGTTTCTAACTTTGCACTTATATATTTGAAGAAGAAAAATAATTTACAAAAAAATTTTGTTATAGCTTTTTTGTTGTTTTTTACAATTAAAGAAAAGTCCTTATTTTTGATGGCGGGCATGATAACTCCTCACTGGAACATCGGAATCCGAAAATTCCAACAGTGTTGTCTCTCGTATGAACTAGGATTATTGACTTCGCTCTAAAATTAACAAAATGGCGGACCTTTGAAAAAAAATTTTTGGAAAATCGCCGATTTTTGGCCAAGAACCAAGTTAAAAAATAAGGAAGATCTTCACCGATTGGCTTTATCGTAGTTCATACGATAGCTATACACTCACAGAGAAACGTGTAAAAATTTGGAATCGATTGGGTTATTAGTTTTTGAGTTATCGTGCCCGCCATTCGCAAAGGAGAAAAACGCGTTTAAAGTTTGAGAAGCCCTTTAGCCGTCACTTGATGCTGACACAATAAATCGGCTATATCTTCAAGAGTTTTAGAGATTTTCACTTGAAATTTTGTAGAGACATTCTTGAATTAGTGCAGAATCGAATTAAATCAAAAAAATTTGACCCCGAGAATGGGGGGGTCCCCTTAAACGGATTTCACAGTCGATGAGGTTCATTAGCACAGCTATATTTAAGGGTATTAGAGCTTTGTGTGCCCCAAAAGTTTGCAACGAAAAATTGGCCCAGGACCCATGTTTAATTATCCTGCGGCCCAGCCAGAAATACAGACGGAATGACAATTGTAAATCGAATCCGAATTGTCGTAAACGGATTTCGTCCACAGTCGATGAGGTTCATTATACCCTGCACAACTATATTTAAGGGTATAAGAGCTTTATGTGGCCCAAAAGTTTGTAACGAATTATTGGCCCAGGACCCACCTTTTATATACCAATCTTCATAGCTCGACTTGTTGAGTCTGGACATGCATATCCGTCCGCCTATCCACAGTTATGGACCAATTGTCACAAAATTTTGCTTGTAGAACCGGCCCGACCCTTTTGTTTTTGATACTGATCTTGATTTATTTTTTCCGTTTTTCTGGTCGCTCTAACGCCCACAATTATGACCCGAATGAGGAAGATCGGTCAAAATTTAGCGGGTCAAATGAACCCAGACTTTTGTGTGGCAAATGACAAGTTTTGTATTCTACGACGTATATATTTACTCCTGAAGTCCATAGACTCGAGGTGTTGTTAGTGTATTCCAAAGAGTGGTTCACCTTTATATTGATACCAGTTTTATGATTTTATCTACCTGTGTGTTTTATCTACTCGGATTATCAAAGTAGAGGGCGGAAATGTAACGCTGATAGCTAAACAATTTTGCAAGAGTTTCCGGTTATGGTCAAGGACGACGCCTATAAATGCCGATATTGATCTGGTAATATTTCGGGCATAATTGTAAACCGAACATCACAAATTTTCCATGGTGAAGGCGATCCGTCCAACTAATTTGAATAACTGTCGTAATGAACGGTCAATATTTAGCGGCTCAAATGAACCAAAACTTTTGTGTGTAAAATAATGAAATTTGAATCTTATGGAGTATTTTTTCCCTGGAAACGTGATTCGGAAAAAATGCCGCAAAGGAGCTGTTAACCTCTAATCGGTCAAGAGGGTGCAAATATCGCGAAATATTGCTCAGGCTCGAAATATAGATCCGAAGAAACTTAGAGCTCAGTAGTAATCATGTAGGGTATCGGTAGTCGTGTAGGGTATACGACTATACTGCTTCACTCACTGTTTTTTCCTACTAGTATTCCCTTCAGTTTGTCTATAGACAGTTATTCTATAATGACTCACTGATTCTACTTAAGATCTCCTGGTTTGGCTCGTCTGTAGACTTCCTGCTCAGCTCTTCTCCATTTAGCTGGTTGTTAACGACTGCTTGATTCAGCTTGTCCATAATACTCACTGTGTTTAATCGTCTATAAAGATGTTCTTCATCAACGCTTATATAAATACTCTCTACTTCTGCTCGTCTATAATGGCTCCATGTTTCTGCTGGTCTATACAGAGTCCCTACTTCAGCTCGTCCATAATGACGTCCTAATCTGCTCGTGTATAAAAAGACTTCATTCAGTATGTCTATAAAGTCTGCCTTCAGTTCGTCTAATACATCCTTCAGCTTGTCTATAAAGACTCTCTGTTTCAGCTTCTCTATAAAGACTTCCAGCTTTAGCTCGCCTCTAAAGAATTTCTGATTTGGATCTGATTTGGACCGTAAAAAATTTTGATTACAAATATTCGCTCGAATACCGTTCAGGTACTGTTTGTGTAACCCTTTTCCCAGACCTCTAAATATATTCCCAGAGATCTGCTTGGTATCCACTATTCTTCATCCTTCTTTCAACAACTTACCACTTGTGCATTTAATTAATTTAAGCCTCGAACTTTTTTTCATTTGATACATAGTTACGCTCTGCAGCCTCTCTGCAGTCAGATATAATTTCAATTTGCCATTAACAGCAACGGAGAAACATGTTGGAATATTATTTACAATACTTTGGAGAGCTTCAAGGTTAGTTTCAAAAGACTCTAATGAAAATAATGTACAATGATGGTGATGGCAACTCACTCTACGAAATGAACATTCTTCACACACGAAGAAAGCGAAAAAGAATGCCCTTTGGTAATTTAACAATATACAAAATGTCTCTGAGCCAACTATGCAGTCAGCATACAGCAAAATGTCAGGCTGCCTTGCAGCAAGAAATAACTAAGTGGATATGTATATGTGATGCAAATAAAAGAATCAAAAGAAGAAGTAGAAGAAAACATTAAATATTCAGCCTTGTACCTAATGCTAATTCAGCTAATCTTTTGTATGTGGAAGGAAGTGCGCGCCTATTACTCTTCTTGATTGTGATGATGATGACGACGATGTCTATTACTTTTCCTTCTGATCAAATGCGACGCGAAATGTGTCCTTGTGCCGATTGTGGAGACATGTTATTTGTATATATTTAAATATGTAAAATTTATATACAAGTGTATGTTCCCCTCACGCCATGGGGAGAAGGGGAAAGGGTGGTAGAGTAATAACAATACCTGTGTTATTCCAAATGAAAGCAAATATCTCAGAAGGTCAAATGTGAGAGGTTTAGGTTTTTGTGAGTAAAGAAAAAATAAAAACAAAACAAAATTATAGAAAAATGAGAAAAAGAAAATCAGTAGGCGTCAAAAGTACAATATAAGTAGGCCGTTAATATAAAAACATGATTTATGATGGCCTTTAATACTAAAAATTGCAGTAAAACATGCAATTTGGTTATTAATGCAAATGATACACCGTAGCTAAGCACAGGTGGCGTATGAGTGCTGACATAACTTATTCGTACCCTTTAATATATAAAAACTTACGTGAATGGTAATATTTCAAATAGATTTTTTAACATACCTGAAAGAAAATTTAAATCAAATTATTAATAAATAAATTCAGGAAAGGATAAAATGCAAATTTCTTGTTTTCTATAAAAAATAATAAACTTTTAATTTAGAGACGAAACCTCAATTCGTGTTCAATTAAAAATGTATGCCAAGGCTTGAAAAGACATAAGATATATGCCTTCTTAAATTTTTCCGGAAAAGTGAACATATATTATACATTTTCTACTGGAAAAATTATTTAAAAAAACCTTTCGGATGATGGTCAGTGAATTCAGTTACTCCCTTTGTAAATCGGCTCCAAATTTTCAAAAATAAATATGGGTATAAAAAAAATACCTATAATTCGATGAGACAATAGCCATAAAGTATAGAAATGTGAAGGCCTGTGTGATGTGATGATGAACAAATCTAAAAAATTGTTTTATAAAAAAACATATGAATGCAGGAGTGAGACATTTAAGAAAAGGAAGATTTTTTTTATATTCGATGCATCAGTGAGAAACAATGTGGAGGCCCAGGGATTACTTTTTATTATAGAAAAATCTGGTAGAGTCAAGAGGATTTTTTGTAGAAAAAAACATAGAGCCTAAGTGTGAGGCCTCATGCCTCAGTGAGGCATTTATTTCATGTAGAAAAAATCTGGAGACTTCAGTGAGACATTTCTTTCTTATATAAAATAATCAGGAGGCCTCAGATAGGCATTTTTTCCAATAGAAACAAAACCTAGAGGCTTCAGTAAAGCATTTTTTCTATAAAAAAAATCTGGAACCTTCAAAGAGGTTTTTTTTAAAGAAAAAAAATATGGATGCTTCAGTAAGGCATTTTTTTCTTTTAAAACAAACCTGGATGCCTCATTGAGGCATTTTGTTCTACAGAATCAAGATGCCTCAATGAGGCTTTTTTTCCTATAGAAAAATCTGGAGGCCTCAGCATTTTTTCTAAAGACAAAGAAATTAACCCCTCAGTGAGGCATTTTTTTTTTATACAAAAACAAAATCTGTAGGTCGAAGTGAGGCATTTCTTTCTATAGAAAAAATTTGAGTGCCTTAGTGATGCATGTTTTCTATAGAAAGAAAAAACTTAGTGCCTAGGTACAGCATTTTTTCCCAAAGAAAAATATTTAGAGGTTAAAGAAAAATATATTTTTTCTACAGAACAGGAATTTTTACTATAGAAAAAAATCTACAGAAAAAAATAGGAGGCCTCCGTGCAGCATTTTTGTCTATAGAAAAAAAAAACATTAAAGCCTTGGTGGGGCATCTTTTTTCAGAAAAATATGTGAATGCATAAGTGAGTCTGGATGTTTCAGTGAGACATTGTTTTCTATAGAAAACAATCTTGATGCCTCAAAGATTCGTTTTTATTCTATAGAAAAAAATCATATTTTTCTTTAGAAAGAAATCTGGAGGATTCATTGTGGCAAAAAACATTTGGATGCATCAGTAATGTATTATGTCTGCAGAAAACCTAGTAGCACGAGGGAAGTACATTTTTCTGCAGAAAAAATGAGACTTTAGTGAGTAATTTTTTTCTAAAGAAAAAATGGCTTTTTTCTACGAAAAAATATCTGTAGGCCTGGGAAAAGCATTTTTTTATAGAAAAAATCGGAAAGCTTTAATAATTTTTTTTATAAAAATCAGGAGGCTCAGGTCGGCATTTTGTTTTTTTTCTGAAAGAGAATGGAGGCCTCTGGGTGGTATTTTGTCTATAATGTACAGATTATCTAAAAAGTTTTTAATAAGATATAATCAATATAATTTTTGTTTTCATTTAAATAGAAAATTTTTAGTGCTGCTTTCACAATACACGGAATGGTATTTCACTGACCCTAGCATTCCCATATATACATATATATATATATGTGTAAGTTTGTTGTTTTATTTTCCAATTATGTTGCAATTATTCCCACTAAACATGCTGCATTGTTGTTAAGTTTCTAAGTTCCAACACTCATTGCACCCATTGTCATTTGATAATACCTCGGGCCTTAGACAGGAACTCAAAACTCGGAACATTTCATGAGTAATTATCATTGTATCTTTCTATCTTCCTACGTAGCTTCGTGTGTGTTTTTTTTTCAGCAGAATTGTTCATGCAAAGGCAAACACATTTGCCGCGCCAAAGTAAATATTATTACCATGTTATGAGCGAATATCGTTCGTATATGAGAAGGAAATTATTGCAACATTCCCAACAAATGAATGAACGAACGAACCGACGAGCGAGCGGACGAATGAATGACTGGTACAATGACAAGGATACGGAAACATTGCTAATTAATGTCTGTTGCAGAACAAACAACAGCAACAACATCGGCTACCGGAAATGATAATAACAAAAGTTCTGCTTCTCCTACGAATGGGTGAGGAAGTGCTTGTGTGTATTTGCGTTGGTTGTAAAGCGAAATGTTACCATTGTTCTATCTGCGAAACTTAAATCATGTGTGCGGCAAAATAAAACTACTCGAATTGTAACACTGAAGCATCTCCACTTTCTATCCTAGCCATGACAATGACTGAACCAAATGCTCGAGACAGTTCCAGACAAGCGCATATCACATAACATAACACAACTTTTATATGTGACAACGTACAAATATATGTATGTATTTACATGAAAGGTATAAGGAGAAAGGAAGAGAGGGTTTAATACACTAACATTTATGTACATTTTACTAATTTGCTACAAGTGTTGATGCTAATTACAGGGTTTCAAATGGCAAAACACAAAAAATATTTAAAATTTTGCACTTCCGATTTGTATAAATTTTTTAGATTTATGTTAAAAAAAATATTTTTTTAAATGTGCAAATATGTATCCCAAAATATTTTTGTACTCTGGACCACTGTGCCACACCCTAAAATATAATTACTTTAAATGGATGCTGTAACAACAACTGCAACCTGACATTTTTATGTAACTGAAACGTGAAACAGCCTACCTGCAGAAAACTATTTTTAATTATACGAAGTTCTTATGTTGATTTTTATTCAGATCATAAACACGGAATGGTAACATATACTTTTGACAACTGTAAAAGCGGCTTTACTTTCGAAAATTAAATATTTAGCTGCTGAATACCAGTAGAAAAGAGGAAAAGAATGTTAGTAGGGAAAGAAGTTAGATGTTTCATGACATATTTTTAGTAAAGCTAAGTATTTCTATGGGATCTATTCCTGAGGAGAATGTTAACGAATCAATGAGATATCTACCAAACAGACGATCACCTGCATAGTATATACATCAGTTGTTTTCAGCTCTTCCTTAGCCTCGCATAGACGGCAGTTGACTATTCCATTGATGACTCAGTCGTGATTTTGTACATAGTGACCGCAGATCTGTATATTGTGGCTCCCCTCGAGCAAGTTAATCATCTACTTCATTCCCATTTTTTAAAAAAAACCTGGAGGCTTCAGTGGGGTATGTCTTTCTATAGAAAAAAAATCTGTAGTCCTCATTAAGGCATGTTTTTCTATAGAAGAAAATCTTGAGGCCTCAGTATAATAATATTATGGACAAACCAATCAGGGGTAGAGAGCCACTGGCCCAAGATTTTCTGTTCGGAATTATTTTCAAGTCAATGAGCATCTCCACATTATTTTTCCAAGTTAGCTTATTCTTATGCATGGTCACTACATTTAAGGTGGACAGGTTTGCAAGACCTCGAAGTATGCTCCGAATAAAATTCAATGTCAATGTACCCATATCCGTTAGTCTGTTTGTTCCAATCTCAATAGAACTTGTAGTATTCACGATGGAACAATTTTGGTATTGACAATGGGATATGGATACCCCTCAATAATTGGGCGTTTTGAGCACTTTTTTTCAATCGAATTGACTGCATTTTTGTATTTTCAAACGAATTGGCTCTAATTTGCTATTCTCATTGGGCGGCAACTCTTCTGTAATATCTGTCGATATTTGAATATCCCGCGACTTTCGGAATTTTGATGTTTTTAAAGTCGACCCCAAGGCCGCGAGTCATTTTCAGTATGTTGAAGGCCCTAACGTAATTTGGTTTTTCGTATTTTACTTGATTGTAATTTACCACAGTATAGCTGTAATAGAAAAGTCCCTATTAGGTGCTTCGAATATCCACTCATAGTGAAGGCTATACATAGTTTAGCCCGGGTTTTTCAAAGACAGCCAAAAAGAGTGAATTTCTATTTATTTCCCCAAGGACTACCAGAACGTGTTTATTTAAAAAAAAGACTAGTAGACATTAAAGCGTGATTTTTTAAAATATATATACGAGGTAACTTCAGTAGTGTTTGGCGGGTTATTTGGGATACCATTTGTATTTTGTTTTTGCAAAATAGTCAGGCTTAATCCCAGTTTGTTGTTTTTATAAAAAAACAACTATTTATTAGTGGGGAATGTATGGCATTGTCCGCCGAGGGGTAAGGCAGGGAAGACTATAGTTTCGGATCTCGCCACTGATCATCATCAGTTCCCTTAGTTTTTTGTTGGGATATTCTCCCCAGAAGCTATTAATAGCTTCTTTACAAAAAACCTTTCAACCCCAAATGTCTCTTGTGACAATTCGAAGTTCTTACGTTACCAGCGATACGACCCCAATGAGAAGTTCGTTTCAGGCGCCAACGAAACGAACTTCTCATTGGGGTCGAAGATCCGAACTATAGTCTTCCCTGCCTTACCCCTCGGCGGACAATGCCATACATTCCCCACTAATAAATAGTGTTTTTTTTATAAAAACAACAAACTGGGATTATACGAGGTAACTTTAAATATTACCTTAAGCAATAGTAGACATGTGCGTTTTTAAACAAATATTTTCTCAGGTTTCTCAAGGAGTGTCATCTAATTTAGATCCTATCTCTAGTCTAAGATTTTTTCGGTACAACTCCTCAAGTAGTATTCAACTAGACAAAATGAATTTTTAATTACATTTCCTCAACAACTACAGCCAGCTTTCCTGCATTATTCCACCTAACCCCAATAAGGACAAACCCGTATGTATCTCTCCTATACACACACATACACGTAATTTCCGCATTAAACATTCGTTATTTACCATGCAAAGAATGTGGAAAAACGAACAAAGTCTAGAGAAAAGTGAATAAACCCAGACAAGTAAGCAAATGACAAAGAATAACAAAGCAAAGCAAAAAACAACAACAACAATATGCGAATGAAGAATGTCATAAACAGTCGATTCATTTAGGTTTCGCTTTCCCTGTTATGAATTGCCTACAATGCAACAATTCTCCCGTTCACTGACAATAGAATAAAAGTTAATTTTGTCGTAGAGTTGTCGCAGCAATACTCGTACAGAAAAAAAGGAAACTTTTTTAGGTCACAAAAAAACAAGCAGCAACTGCAGTTGGAAGACGAAAGGATTCCCAACAGGGAATGAAGTAGGCTGCATACTCATCACCATCACCGTTGTCATCATCAACTGCCTACACAATTAAGATATCATTGTTACAAAAAAACGACAAAGTCTGTCTACCAGTGAGTCAGTCAGTAGGGATAACAGCAGTCAATCAGATTTGTTAAACAGAATAAAACGACAAACAAAAAATTGTAAAGAAATTGTTTCTGCTTGACATATTTTTGTCATTATGCCTAATTTTACTTGATGAAATGTAATGGAAAGCCAGTGATGCATTCTCTCAAATGGAGGCGTATTTACATCCCAATTTATGTATTGGCTATTCTGATTGTGCTTATTAGTTATTTTCGATTATTCGTTTCATATTCTTTGTCTGTGGCCGTGTGTGTTTAGTAGAATTTAAAAATTATTTCTTCAAGTTTATTGAACGTATAAGGTACACTGCGGCGTATGCGTATTTGTCTTGCCATGAAAAAAGGATATTTATATTATGCATACGCTCCCTTAGTGCGTTAATTAGTGTTTTACAAGTGTTTGTATACTAAATTGGGACAGCCCAAATTACCATGAATATATCTAATATCGATCGGAACTATTATATTACGGCTATGTCATTGGTAAACTGCATCCAGGAGAAAACGAAATAAAAACTACAAATTCTCATGTTGGAAAATGAGGCTAGGACGATCAGGACTTGTATATGGGGGCTGGTGAAAAATTTCTGTGAAAACGCAGGTCCAGGAATCCAGGGTCAATGTCCTTTATTGCCAACGTACAGATGATATTAAAGATACATCTACTTTTTTTACTGGAATAAGGATTTCAGGACAAACCTTAGCCTTCCGTGGTTAATTATATATCACAATTAATCCGGAAGTTAATGAAAGCACATATATCTCGAATCTGAACAAAAAATCGGATATATCCAATTACTCTACAGGAATGAGGGCTTCAAGTTCTTTCCAAACTTGCTTCGCTGGTATGTGCACAAATGGAGAGAGTGGTGGCTGGAAAATGTGAGTAATTAATAGGTCCCCGGAACAGTAGATATATTTAGGACCTAGTAAATTCTTTTTATATCTTCAGATATCCTTAGTAACAACTGAATAGGGATAACCCTGCTCAACACCATATATTAGTTTGGGGAAAAAGAAAACCACTATTTTTTCGGCAGAAAATGTCGACAAATTTGGAGAAATGATCGAAGTTGACCGGCATGTTGGCAGTCGAAACATCGCCCAGGAGTTGAAAAGCAATGCTGGATTCAAAAAAGTTCGATGTTTGGGTGCCACACCAATTAACAGAAACCAGGACTAACGGCGTGGAAGGTTCTGCTATGCATTTGGTGGGATAGGAAGGGGATTATTTATTATGAGTTGCTTCCATGTGGCCAAACGCTAAATTCTGATCTCTACTATCAACAATTGGACCGTTTCAAGATAGCACTTGACCAGAAACGGCCAAAATTGGCCAACATGTATTCCACCAGGACAACGCTAAGCCACACACACCTACAGTGACTCGCCAGAAACTTAATGAGCTTGATTGGTAAGTTTTAAGCAATTATAATCAGAGAAGGACTTCTGTGAGAGAGGCATTAAGAAGTTACCCTTAAAATGGCAACAAATCATACAGCAAACGGTGCATATCGGGTATTCCGAAGCATGTTAAATAAAGTCCTATAGTTTATATAAAAATAATAGATTACTTTTTCCCCAACGTTCCAAAAATTAAATTCCAGAAAGGGGCAAAATTATCGAATAAGCCCCTATTTTCACATTTTGAGGTTTTAAAACTGATGTTGTGATAATTTTGTCTTCCGGATTCCTGGTGTTTTAGTTGTTAGGTGGTTCCCAAACATAGGTGCAGTTTAATTGTCGGTAAATCGAACTTCGTATCCCAGTTGACAAACCTGAGTGTCCGTCATTTTGCCTGTTTCTAATATAGATTTTCATTCTGGAACCCCGCTTGTTACATATTTATATTTACATAATGTAGACAATGAATTTGAAATAATTTTCTATTTTTCTCGTTTGTTTTTTCCTTCTCATTTTCCATTGTACACATTTGTTGAAATGTCTATCATTCTTATTTGCATAAATTGTAATACCCGCCAGCATCTACAAGAACTTGACAACAACATATCACATTTACCTTATTATTTTTCTTCATATATTTTATTTTGTTTTTGCGTAGGGAAATATTTTAATACTCCTTCTTGCTCGTCCTTAATATCCAGTAAATGTCACTCTCCAGTAGACACTCTTAATGCCGCTGTTGTTGTTTTCTTTTCACACCAACGGAAATTTAAAACAATGAAGACACCACCACCTTCAAGCAAAAATTCCATGTATGAGTTTTCAGCCGTAGGCTAAGGCTTTTGGAAGAAAAAAGCTATGTGTAATGTGAACGAGTGAATGTGAAGGGAACATATGCTCCTTCATAGAAAAATCCACTACGTTTAAGTAGATGAGGGGATTTTTTAAGACTTAACTTATGTGTGTGCGTGTGACTGATTGGCTATGATATGTTAACATTTTTCGTTTTGCTTTACAAGAAGTTATGTCGGCAACGAATGTTTGCCACTTTTATGTTACTCAGTTCCTGTTTTTCGGGAGCGACAAGATTTTTCTTGTAATCTCCCCTACGGCGCACAAAATACCAGTTATTTCAAGAACATATTTTGCCTCAGTCATTTCGTACCCTTTCATTAGACATAAAAGTGAAATTAATATTGTTTTGAATATATTATGTCGAAACGACAAAAAAAACAAAGACATTTATGTAATCACTGTAAAATGGTTGTAAAAATTTAACGCAAAATTTTAGTCATTCAAAAAACAAGTCCTTGAAAAGGAACAACAACATTTACAATGGGAGTTATGAATTGAAATTTTGAAAGTCGCTCATAAAATATATAATATACCAGTCATGAAGGAATATATGAAAGAAAGGAAACGTCTGTTGGATATTCATAGAAGATCAAAGTATGTTCTTGAAACATGATTTCAAAATAAGTAAAAGTGTTGGTAAATTCAGGTGGGTCTAACTTTTTAAATCGACAGATACTTTATATAGGAAGGTTTGCAACTCAATTGAAATACAAAATATTAAATTTGGGCCAAAATATCAGAAAATCTTTGAAGGAGCTAGACCTTTATATGAAGAATGTCTTTTTAATGGAAGGCTTCTTATAGAATACTAGAAGGTATTTTTTTATAGAAGACGAGAAAGTCTTCTTTTTGAAAATCAGAAGATATTCTTATAAAATACCAGAAGTTTTCTTATACAACACCACAATGTCTTTTTTATAGAAGACCAGCAGGTTATCCATATAGAAGACCAGAAGGTCTTCTTTTTGAATAGCAGAAGGTATTCATATAGAAGACCACAATGTATTTTTATAGAAGGACTTCTTATGGTAGAGCAGAAGGCCATCTTATAGAAGAACAGAAGGTCCTTTTATAGAAGAACAGAGGGTTTTTTCAAAGAAGACCAGAGGGTCTTCTTATGGAAGACCTGAATGTCTTCTTTCAGAAGAGCAGAATGTATTTTTGTTAAAAAGTAGAAGTACTCCGAGGATAGTTTTTTATAAAAGAACAACAACGTTTATTACTAAGGGAGATGGGTATATAAAATTAAATGTAGAACGGATGGCAGCCCCATTGGTTGCAAAAGGATATTCTCAGGAATATGGAGTTGATTATATGGATACGTTTGCACCAGTTGTTCGTCAAAGTACTATTCGACTTATGTATGCATTATCCGTTGAAAAAATTTCAATACAATAAAATATCTACACCTATTTCAATGACAATACATGGCTCTTAAATGAATTTCAATAAGTAGAAATGGTTTAAGTTGTTTCAGATATATTCATAAATATCCCAGGTTTATAGAAGACAAAAGGCATTTTTTATAGAAGACTAGAAGTTCTTTTATGGAAGATCAGAAGCTAATTTTTATAGAAGACCACAACGTCCTTTTTTTATAGGAGACCAGAAGGTCTTCTTATGGAAAACCAGTATGTCTTTTTTATAAATGTCGACAAGTTATTTTTTATAGAAACACAGAAGGTCGTCTTTTAGAAGAGCAGAAGGACTTCTTATAGAGTTTTTTTTTATGAAAGACCCGAAGGTCTTCTTATGGAAGCTCAGAAGGTCTTCTTATAGAAGACCAGAAGGTTTTTGTATAGCAGTTCAAAAGGTCTTCAAATGGAAGACCAGAAATGTTTTCTTATAGAAGATCAGAAGGCATTTTAAGGGGACCCCCATTCTCGGTGTCAAAAAATTTTATTTAGTTTTTCGCATCTACACTAATTCAAGAATGTCCCTACAAAATTTCAACTGAAAATCACAAGAACTCTTGAAGATATAGTCGATTTATTGTGTCAGCATCAAGTGGTGGCAAGAGTGATTCTCAAACTTTAAACGCATTTTTCTCGAATCAGTGTTTTACGAATGGCGGGCACGATAACTCAAAAACTAATAATCCGATCGATTCCAAATTTTGGGACGTTTCTCTGTGAGTGTATAGCTATCATATGAACTAGGATAAATCCAATCGGTCGAGATCTTCCTTATTTTTATAACCTTCACCACACTGTGGTACAGGGTATTATGTCTTTGTGCATATGTTTGTAACAGGCAAAAGGAAACGAGATAGACACATGTTTCCTTTTGATAATATGCATAGAATCACTTTCTGAGACGATTTACGCACGTATTTTTTTGAACAAAGTACAGGTCGCATTTATGATCGGATTTGGATGAAATTTGGCATAGTTCACTTATTTGGCCCAAGCACGAACCCTATTCAGATTTAGATATAGCTCCCATATATATTTTCCTCCGATTTAAGGTAAATGATGTACCAAAGTCCCTATATGTCTTTCGAGTTGCACGAAACTTGACTCAGCGTAATGAATAGGGTCTAGAATGATGTGTGTTAAGTTTCCTGAAAATCGCTTCAGATTTATATATAGCTCCCATATATATCTTTGTCCGATTTAAGGTAAATGGTGTACCAAAGTCCCTATATATCTTTTGATTTGCCCGAACTTTGGCATAGCGAAATGGATTAGGTCTACAATGATGTGTGTTAAGTTTCGTGAAAATCGGTTCAGATTTAGATATAGCTCCCATGTATAATTTCGTCCGATTTAAAGTAAATGGTGTATCAAAGTCCCTATACATATTTCGATTTGCACAAAATTTGGCATAGTGTACTGAAATGAGTCTGGAGTGATGTGTGTAAAGTTTCCTGAAAATCGGTTCAGATTTTTATATAGCTCCTATATATTTTTTCTTCCGATTTTATGTAAATTGTGCACTAAAGACCCAAAGTTTGTCCGATTGCCACACAATTTTGTACAATAAACTGTAGTTAATATGAGTTTATCTTCTTGTTGAAATTGATATAGCTTCTACATATATATCTTCGTCCGATTTAACACAAAATTGACACAAATTTTGCACAACGTACTAAAGTTTTGAAATGTGGAAAGTTTGGAAATGTGAAAAGTTTTGAAATAGTTTCTATAAATATTTTCTCCCGATTTTAGGTAATTTGGTCCCATTGTAAGAAGCAAGCCTATATCTGAACAAATGAAAAATTTAGTATAGGTTGCAGAATTCGACGTCTGTTAGCATTAATCTGTTGAATATACCCAAAGTGGTGAAGGGTATCATATAGTCGGCCCCGCCCGACTTTACTACTTTCCTTACTGGTTTATAAATGAATACAAGTTATTTTTTATAGAAAACCAGAAGGTTTTTCTATAGCAGTCCAAAAGGTCTTCTAATGGACAACCAGGAAGGTTTTCTAATAGAAGATCAGAAGTTTTTCTTATAGAAGATCAGAAGACATTTTAATAGGTGGCCGGAAGATCAGATGATATTCTCAGTGAATGGCAGGAAGTTTTTTTTATAGAAGACCAGAAGGATTTATTAGGAAAAATCACTAGGTATTCTTTGATAACATCATAGAAAAGGACCAGCAGTAGTGTCGTGTTATAGAATAGCATAATATCGTCTTGTAGAAGAGCATAAATCGTCGTTTGGTATATTGAAACGTTTAGTATAGAAAAACATGTAAATCTTTGTATTAGATTCCAGATAAAAGAGGTTAGTGATATATTTATAGAAATCGGCTCATAGAATAACACGTTTTCGGTTCCTTCTTATAGAAGGGCATTAGGCCTCCTTCTAAAAAAGCAAAATATCTTCTTAAAGAAGAATATAACATTTACTTTAAGGAAGCATAGAAAAGCAGTTGATAAAATTAAATTTCTTCTTTAGAATAACAGAACGCATTTTTTGTAAAAAAAAATGAGGATTCCCTATTAGGAGACCAGAGTCTTTATCTGGAAGAGATGTTTGCCCGCAAAAGAAAAAAAATGATCTGTTCATAGATACCAGAAGTCTACAAGGAGTCTTCTTAAAGTAGCTTATAAACATATTATTCGAATCAAGTTATAAAGCACTACTCCAAAAGACATTAAAAAATACTCTTCCACTCGTTTTTAATGGATACAAATCACAGAGAAAGAGATATCAATCTCATTACTGGCAAATCAAATTCCATACATCATCATTCACGGAAGCATATCCTCCCTTCGAAATGTTATTTCTCCTTTTATATTTTTGCTATTCATCAAATTCCACCACAGAGGCATTGCTACTCATTCTATTGTCAAAAGTAGAATACGAACGAGGAATGATTGAACTCATTCACACTCGAATAATTTACGATTAACAAATTAACGCAATTATGGTTTAATAGCTGGAATTCGATAAAGATAAATGGCAAACAAATTATTACCAAATGCCACATGCACACTCACACTCACACCGACACCAACACACGCGCGACATACACACACTGACATTGTGTGTTGGCTAAACACAAATTTGTGCTAAATCAATTCAATATAAGAATTGAATTAGTGAACATTATCAGATAACGACGACGGTGACAAGGACGTGAGGAGGGAACAGAGGAGGATAGATGTCGACGCCGGCATGGTTACATATCGTATATTTGTCCAAACGTGCTTCAATTTTATGAATGCG
Source organism: Musca vetustissima (assembly GCF_032173495.1). Lineage (NCBI taxonomy): Eukaryota > Metazoa > Arthropoda > Insecta > Diptera > Muscidae > Musca > Musca vetustissima. The sequence continues at coordinate 82,362 of NW_026873417.1, forward strand.
TGTGCGTATCATCAACGAACGCAAACATACATACTCGTATGTAGAGGCATGAATATAAATTCGTAGGAAGTGTATGTATGTGCGGAAATAGAATATAATGGCAAAACCATGTCAAACTATCAAAAAGCTAATCAGCAAACAACAGAATTTTTATTGTCTGCCGAACAATAAAAGCACAAATTGTTGAAAGTCCCCCCATCATTCACATGTTAAACAGGCGTTTGTACATACATAATCAAGTGTGTCGGTCAATCGAGGATGCTGCTGGCTGGCTGACCAATGACCAGTGGACACTTTGTTTAGAATCTGTACTTGATATAATTTGGTCGTGTGTTAATTAGGGGAGTTGTATATTTATTGGGAAAAGAAAATATAAAAAAGGAAGAGAGACGGTCAAAAGGATATCACATAAAATAAAACCAGTGAGCGGAGCAGTATAGTCGGACGGGGCAGACTATACGATACCCTACACAACTTCCACGGAACTCTAACTTTCTGCGGATGTTTATTCCGAGCCTGGGCAATATTTCGTGATATTTGACCCAACTTGCCCGAGTAGAGGTCAACAGAACATCTTCTTTACATTTTCCAAATAATACAAATATTCAGTACAGCTCTTCTAATTACTTGTCCAGATTCCCTTCACGGTTTTCGGCCCACTTCATTCCAAAAATTTTAATCTGATCATCACCGAAAATTATAGGCATTGTCCTTGACCATATTGGAACTTCATGGAAAAATTTAAAGCGATCAACGCTACATTTCCGAACTCAAGTGTGTTAATGGGTTACTAAATAATATCTGAATATGTAAGCACCTATAAATATTTAAGTGTAACTCCAACATATGAGAACACACAACAATATAATTGGTATCAATTTAAAGGTCAACCACTTCTCTTGCATATACTATCAACTTCTTGGGTCTATATCATTCAGGGGTAAATATATACGCCATAGAACACAAATTTTGTCATTTTTCACACAAAAATCAGGGTCCATCTGACCCGCTAAATATTGACCGATCTTTATCAAAACAGGCATGCCTATTCTTTAGCTCGATCCTCTTCTCCATGTAAAAATTCGCGATGTGTGGGCCTGTGGAGCGATCAGAAAACCCGACAAAAATTAAGTATTTGGTCCATTTCATCCCCTAAATATTAACCGATCTTTACCAAAGCCAATGTGGGTCCTCATTGGCCAGAACCCATCCTACATGCAAACTTTCGTGGAGATTGGTCCATGACTGTGGCCTGTATCGTGTTTACAAATTATAATGGACAGACGGACGGACGGACACACATGTCTAGATCGACTAAGCTAGTCGAGATATGACGATCGGTATACTTAAAGGTAGGTCTAGGACCAATATTTCGCAGCGTTACAAACTCTTGGGGCTGCTCGAAGCTATAATACCCTGACAACATAGTTGTGTAGGGTATAATGACACAAGGTCTTCATCTATAGGATATCCGAAAGTGTCCATAAAGAAGCATAGTAGTTCTTCTTTAAAAAATACGATATGTCTTCCTAATGAAGATCAGAATCATAGGTCTTTTTATACAAAATCAGAATTTTCTTCTTTTACCATAACTTGGACGGTATATTCTTCATCAGAATAAAACAATTTACCCACGTCCGTTTGTATAATGGTAACCCTAATGTTCATTATTTTGAGAATTACATACATATTTTTCAACCGAGTTGATTTTAATTTGATTTTCAATTCCCATTTCGTTGCAAATCTTCCTAGAGATATTTGCCGATCTGCGGGTATAGCTCTTTATAACTTTGATGGTCCCATCGGAATGGACTAAATCTCAATCGTTTTTTGCCATTTTTAATTTCCATCCCATATCGGATAGTATAAAAACTCATCACGGAGGAGATTATAGAAGGTATTCGTAGAGGAACAGAATAGATCTGAAAGTTTTCTTCACAAAAGATCTGAAGGCTTCCTTTATAGAAGAGCTGAAGGTCTTCTTAATAGAGGAGCTCCAGGTCTTCTTCATCGAAGAACTCCAGATCTTCTTTATAGAAGAGCAGAAAGTCTTCTCATAGAAGACCAGAAGTTCTTTTCATAGAAGAGCAAGAGATCTTCTCATAGAAGAACAGGAGATCTTCTTCTCACAGAAATCAAGGAGGTCTTCCATCATCTTCATAGAAGAGCAGAAGGTCTTCTCATAGAAGACCAGAAGTTTTTTCATAGAAGAGCAAGAGATCTTCTAATAGAAGAACAGGAGATCTTCTTCTCACAGAAATCAAGGAGGTCTTCCTACAGAAATCCAGAACATTTTCGTATAAGAGCAGAGTACAGTAGGGCTGAAAATTGTTTATAGATGATCTGAAGATATGTATATATAATATATACATATGTCCTTTTTCGTTGTCTAATGTATGTATTCATATATATATACATATATACTCCATCTCAATAAATAAAATATAATTATATACGTCGACAATATGTGTTTAGAATATCTTCCTTTCTCCCTGCTGTACGTCTGTTGTCCTAAAATTTAATTAGGACAAGTTGTAACAACCGCAACCCAAAAACCTTTCGATAAATGAAATGGACGTGTATGCAGATTATGATAATTTTGTTACTTTTATTGTTTCGTTACTTCATTAATTAAAACATTAAAATTATCATGTTTACCATTATTCATTAATCTATGGCAGGAATTTTATTTACACACGCACAGACACCCAACCTCACAACCTTTGTGTAGATTGGCCCATTGCTATCGAACTGAGCATTCGTTTGTTCAAAGCTGTATAGAAGACAGCTGTTGTTTCTACATTTCTACTTTCTACATATGTTGTTGTTCCATTTTACTTATTCATCTATGGGAAGAGATAAGGTGGCTCCTCTTATCGATCCTACATCGCCTTCCAAGCATTTGACAGTCTATCGTCTCCTCAAGATTTTACAACGAAACTTCTCTGCATGTAAATAATTATTTGCCACACTTGACACTAATCAGATGTGAGTGTAGAGGATATCTTGTATGAATTCGTAATTGTAATGGTGTGTAATGGTAGTATATATGTGTGCATGTGTGTATGAATTCTCAGACTTAAACTTAATCCAAATGTGAGATGCTCTGATTGTGTTAGGTGACGGTAGGTGCGAGTACCGGTTTTATGTGTACTTATGTAAATGCTCTTAGGGTGCTATAATATTCTGAATACAAATGCAAATATCAGAATTTACAGACAGAACGAATTGGATGCACACAGTTACACATACATATACATAGAAAAATATAATCATGAAGTACAAAGTGTAGCAGCATACATTATTCGAGTGAACACTTAAAGATTTTTTGTGTTTGAAGTATTACATAAAATTATTCCAGAACAAACACACACGCACACCTATAGTTGCCGAGAGAGAGTGCAAATAACATTTAACCTATATTGAATTCGATTAGACACAGAATAAAATTTAATTTAAATCTTGTTTTAATTATTTTTAGTGCTAAATATCTGTTACAACAATACACAACGACCAAGACCTTAAATACTCCACATAAAACATAATATGTTCTACTTTCCGAAGGATATTTTGCAACAGTCAAGTGGGGTTTACTATAGAATACAAAGGTTAGACCAGCTACTACTACTTCAATGGTTAGAGGTTATCAATCTCTTCTTTATTGGGAATAACAGAGGTTTCTTAAAATAAATGTTCAATTCTTCTCTGCGATGGCTTTCTATATTTTTCTAAGAAGACCTACAGCTCTTCTATGAAGAAGACCTACAGGCTTTTCTACGAAGAAGAAGACCTACAGCTCTTCTATGAAGAAGAAGAAGACCTACAGCTCTTCTATGAAGAAGACGACAGCTCTTCTATGAAGAAGAAGACCTGCAGCTCTTCTGTGAAGAACATAGTACTTTTTTCGATAAGAAATATGTATACTTTATGGGGCTTCTGATGAATATTTCGAGGTGTTGCAGACGGAATGACAAATGTCAGAAACACTCCACCTTGTGATGAAAATATATATCGAAATCTGTACTGATTTTCAGGAAAGTTAACACACATCATTCTAGACCTAATTCATTACGGTGTTCCAAATTTCGTGCACATCATAAGATATATAGTGACTTTGGTGCACCATTTACATTAAATCGGACCTAAATATATATGGGAGGATATATAGGTACTTTGGTGCACCATATACCTTAAATCGGACGAAAATATATATGGGAGATATATATCTAAATCTGGACCGATTTTCAGGAAACTTAACACACATCATTCTAAACCTAATTCATTACGCTGTGCCAAATTTCGTGCAAATAGAAAGATATATAGGAACTTTGGTGCCCCATTTACTTTAAATCGGACGAAAATATATATGGGAGCTATATCTAAATCTGAACCGATTTTCACGAAATTTAACACACATCGTTCAAGACTTAATTCAGAATGCTATGCTACCTGTTCCAAATTTCATCCAATTCGTATGATAAAAGCGACCTGTGCTTTTTTTACTATTCAACATGCACAGACGGGCGAACATACATAAATCGGCTTAAAAAGTGATGATTCTTAAAAGGAACCATGTTTCTATCTCGTTTCCTTTCGCCTGTTACAAACATATGCACAAAGACATAATACCCTGTACCACAGTGTGGTGAAGCGTATAAATATTATTCCCTCATTTTACAATTACAAACGGAAAATAAAAATCCAAGCATAAATCGCTAATTTACTCATATCTTAAATGCTGATGCTACTGAAACCCCTTTTGCAAAATTTACACAACATCAATCTCATTATAAGTGTCTGGTAAATAGGAAGACAATTACACGCTAACACAAATGGACAGATTTTTTGCTTACCTTTTTTATTTTCTTTTATCCTTTTTTTGAAGATGTTGTTGTTCTTTAAAAGTGTTCCAGTCGAATAAAGATTTGCTGAAGGTTTTCTGAAAATAGAAAAAAACAACAACAACAAAGCGGCATAAGTATAAGATGCAGATGTTGACGAAAAAGACAAAAATAAAAATTAATTAAAAATAAACACATAAATGAATCTAAGGAAAATTTGTATCCTAAGAACACTTAGAAATGGACAATTATTTGAGTGGCCACTTGAAGGAGCAAAAACAAATTTACGACTTCAAAAAGTGAACGAGAATTTTATTCATGCCCATGACCCTTTCGACCATTCATCCTTGGCTGTGTTTGGCCATTTGTCCCAAGTGTCTTTTGGCTAATTAACACAATCTCATAATATGAAACACTTAAAAGATGTTTACGTAAACAAGAAGAGGGGAAAAATAACAGAATGGTAAGAAAATAAGGAAGTAAAAAGGCAAAGGGGTGAGAGGCAAGGAGGCTGGGAAATTTGGGGAGGGCAAAATAAATAAAACTAACTAAAAGGTCATCAAATTTTATTTACGGAAGGATTTGTTTCTCTTTTTTGTAGACGGACAAAATGTTTTTTCCGTACTGTTTAGTCGGTAAGTTGTTTTCAGAGGAGTGAAAGATATAATTGACCACAAAATATAAAGGCCAAAATGTTATTTTTTGAAGCATCTCTTTAAAATATATCAGATGCCAGATAATTGACTTCTGTGAACATTTTTCAGCATTGGCCATATAACAATTTTGAGTTATTTGTATATAAATGCGAGTTTGTATTGATATGAAGGATACTAAATATATTTCTGGACTGATAATGAAAACGTTTCTTCCATTCCGATTGAGACACCTCCAAAACTCTTCTATGAAGAATACCTTGGTAGATTTTGAGCTATTTTAGAAGAACGCCGTTTGCATTATATTAAAGTCAGCTTGATGTTCATGTTGCACCATTTATAACTATGTCATGTCATTAACAAAAATTCTATTTTTCACAGTCACTCACATCACCTTTTATGTGATGACACACTGATGATAACTACAATTTATAGTTAAGAAAATTCTTTAAACTGCAAAATTGTGTCAAACATTGCCTTTGAAAAATAATCTGAATCTGTAGTAAAGAAATAGGGACATTTTGTATCCTGAAATCGCTGCAAGTCATGTCTTTTATCTTATTGAAATAGCTATTCGGGTCGTATATGATGTTTTTGTTTCTATCTGAAATGAAAACATTTGCAATTCCTTGTGAAATACATATATAATGAGAGAAATGCTAAACGTCCATACGAATTATTTCCTAAGGTTAGTAAAACAAACATCAGAAAAGCCGGTTGTTCTTTTATACTTCAAATACGTTTTAAAAAAGAGCCTACTTATCCCTCAAGGTGGATGCCATAAAAGATATCTAAACATTGAGTAGATTCATCAAGAGTTATGATGATATATGAAAGGGAATAATTATTATTAACCCAGGGTTCAGGTGCAGTTTGTCCCACTCTCATAAATAAACAAAATATTTGGACCATAGACTACATAATTGAAAATTAGTTCATAGATGTAGATGCAGTATTATTTTGAGCATAATAAGAAACACACTTACCGACAATATAGGTTCGTAATAAATTTCGAATTTAGATTTATATGGTTTTTGTTGTGTTGCTTCTGACAGCTCTGTTAGATTCAGTTCGCAGCAAACTAATAATGATTTGTAATATAATAATATACTACAACAAAGTCTGCGAATTGTTGTTAATAGTATTCAAATAATCTTCTATATTTCATTGAGTCTTGGAAGTTACTGCCCATATTGCGTATTTGGACACGTTTTTCAACCTTCAATAAAACTTTCCACAGGCTAGGTTATAAAAACTATATAACCTTGGGTCTTTGGTACACTTTTTAACCTTAAAATCTGACGAACTATATCTAAATCTGAACCGATTTCTATCTCATAATATCTTCAATAAGTTGTGAAAAATTTTGTGCCAATCGGACCCACCTGGGAAATTCGGAAATTCATCATTGTAGACTTTATTCAGTACGGTATACCAAATTTCGTGAAAGATATTTTTGGACTTTGGTGCACCATTTACCTTAAATCGGATGAAAATATATATGGGAGCTATATATAAATATTAACCGATTTTCATGAAATTTAGCACAAATCATTCTAGGCTTAATTCAGTACGATGTGCCAACTTTCGTGCAAATTGAAAGATATTTAGGGACTTTGGTGCACCATTTACCTTAAATCGGTAGAAAATATATATGGGAGCTATATCTAAATCTGAACCGATTTTTCCCAATTTCAATAGGGTTCGTCCTTGGGCCAAATGAGTGACGTATGCCAAATTTCACCCAATTCGGATCACAATGCGACCTGTACTTTGTTTTTACAATTTAACATGGAAAGACAGACGCACGGACAGACATGCATTAATCGTCTTAGAATGTGATTCTATGCATATTCTCAAAAGGAACCATGTGTCTATCTCGTTTCCTTTTGCCTGTTACAAACATATGCACAAAGCCATAATACCCTGTACCACAGTGTGGTGAAGGGTATAAGAAACCAAATTACAAAGAATTTGGTTGAAAAACGCGCTCAAGAACCCCAAAATACCGAAAATTGGGGGGTACCCTTATATGGGGGTTACCCGAATAAATTAACCTATATTTATAATTTATAGTGGAGAGATTTGCTACCTAATAAGAACTCGACGTACTAAATTACAGTCAATTCGGTCGAAAAATACGATCAGAACCCCCAAAATACCAAAAATTTGGGGGTACCGTTATATGGGGACTACCAGAAAAACTGGACTTATATTTATAATTTTTAGTGGAGTAATTTGGTACCCAATAAGAACCCAATGTACAAAATTTCAGAGAATTGAGTTATAAAACGAGCTCAAGAACCCCAAAATACCGAAAAAATTTACCTATATTTATAATTTTTAGTAGGGAAATTTGCTACCCAATAAGAACTCAAAGTACCAAATTTCGAATTCGGTCCAAAAATGCGATCAAAACCCCCAAAATACCGAAAATTGGGGCTAATAACCTCAAAATACCGAACATTGGGGGGTACCCTTATATGGGAGCTATGCCTTAACGTGGACCGTTTTTCTCCAATTTCAATAGGGTTCGTCCTTGGTCCAATTAAGTGATTTGTGCCAAATTTCATCCAAATCGGATCATAAATGCGACCTGTACTTTGTTAACAAAAATACATGGACGGACAGACGGACGAACAGGCGGACATTCATAAATCGACTCAGAAAGTGATTCCATGCATATTCTCAAAAGCCACCATGTGTCTATCTCGATTATTTTTGCCTGTTACAAACATATGCACAAAGACATAATACCCTGTACCACAGTGTGGTGAAGGATATAAAAATAAAATAAAACGCTAGGCTCCCTATTAGGCAATCATCTTTTTCTCACATCGTTTTCGGTATATTCAAGGTCCTCTCATAACATGATTTTTTTTCTAGGAGTCCCCATTAATTTCACATAATTTGAATATCATACACATGGTGGAGGGTATAAAAAGTTCGACCGGGTCGAATTTAACATAGCTTTTACATGTTGTTTTTGCAACAAGGGCCTCACCGTACTATGGAAAGTATTTCAGAAATTTTTTTCTCCATAAAAATCCTCTGCAAAAATGGACGATTAATGTATATGAGCCATCATTGTCGTTTGACGTGTTACACGATAGTATTTCTCGGTGGTGCTACAGTTTAGGGTTTTAATCAAATGTAACGGGTTTTTGGCAAGTTTTTTTAAATGAAATGGTCTGGTGGGAAAATGACCCATTTTCTACGTGGTCAATGAAAAATATTCTAACCATTTTCAAAATTCAAATGGCATAACCATTACCCCACGCTCAAATGAATGTTTATTGGGTTTCTTTCTTACTTTAGGAAATAGGATAAGATAGTCATGCCAATTTATTTTCTTTTGGAACCAGTAAGGAAAGTATTAAAGTCGGACGGGGCCGCTATTCAAGTGAAATTTTTTACAATGGGTACCAAATGTCTCCACTAAAAATTGTCGTTTCCACGACAGAGGGGTCTACGATCCGAAATTTTGAGTTTGAGTCTTCTTTTTGTCAAAATTCTGACGTTTTGTGTGGGGCAAACTTAAATGATGAACATATAGCCGACAGTTGCATTAAATCTGTGGTTAGTATAAGTCTTAAGGCCTGTTTAGTTCAGACAATACATAATTTACCATTCATTTTGTATACAGTTTTATCAAAAAGTTGACCACTTGTGGTGAGATACCAGGAGAAGTTACCCTACAGGTCCCATCTTCGAAGTTTATTTTCGGATTGGTAAACATATTACGAAACGTAATAAATGGCTACTTCATTCCATTCATATGAAATTTACAAGTTTTTAAAATAGTGCCCCATTTGTGGGATCGGTACCAGAAAAAGTGAACCGTTTGGTCTTATCATCTGATCCTAGATCTAGGTTTGAAAAACTATGAACCTGTGCACAGTTTGCATCAAAACGGACACACCATTTGTTTGAAACTGGATTTAAAATGTTTTCAACTTTTAATTTTGGAACGGTGGACCGAATAGTCTGTCTTTACATATTATTAAACTATTAGATTGTGCAATATTTGGTTCAAACACAATTCTCCATTGCCATTATAATTACTTTCATATCAGCAAAATTTTTTGCAAATTTTACTAGAAAGAGTGGACCAAAATTCCCTATCTTGGTGTAACATTGGAAAAAATATTACAATGTACGAGAGTTATCGTATGTACAAGCCAGACAACTAGGCAGACAAACGGACATTTGTGAATTGACTCGAAATTTTCTGAAACATATTTTGTCTAAAACTACTTGGGGTCCAAAACCAATGTATTAATGAGACATTTGTTAGTACGCTTAGGGTATAAAAATAACATATTTGACAATTAGTCTTACATACATAATAATAGCAGTTTATGTTCTTTCAATGGTATATCTGTACCTTTTGCGAACATTATATTTAAAACAATTTTAATAAAAAGTGTCCCATAAGAATACATATAAAAAATCAATTATATGTTCTTATAATATTTTATGTTTTTGTTCACAATGTATAGATAATTTCCAGAGATTAAATAGTTTATTTATATTAAAGTGTTAAGCCGTTGCCATTACTATTGCAGTGATAACCTAAAGCAATATTTTTATGTTTCTCTCGCTCTCACAGTGACCTCAATTATAGATATTTTTATATTCGAAATATCATAAATAGTTTATTGAGTCACATGAATTGGTATGGTTGTGTGCATAATGCACAAATGTATGTTTTTTTATATATACGATATGGGTGTTATGTGTAAATGTGGTTTTATCACTGCATTTAAGCGTTCAACAAATTCAAATCACAGATTCAAAGTAAATGTTCAATATTTGTCAGGGCGACCGCTCGCCCCCTAGTGGATTTGTCATCAATGTGGTGGAAAATCCAATAAATACAATTTTTATTTATACATAGTTGTGTTGAATTTATTTTTCATTCTAGTAATAATATTCATATAAAAACATGCACATAAAAATATTCACAACAACAAATCGATTGAGATTAGTGAAATGTATTCAAAAGCGTTGAAATGGAAAAATTGTTCAAATTGTGTCCTTTTTTTTATTTAAAAACAATTTGTAAAATAATTATTTATTTGAATTCTCCATTATTTTGTTGCCCACATTTTTTTAATTTTCTAATTTCAAATAAGAAAAAATACATCTTATCCACTCCAATTGAATTTTTATGCAACTTATTTAAATTGCTTTCACTTCAATTGGTCTGCCAGCCTGCTTTTCTCTGTAATGGAGAAAGCTGAACACAACAATTGTTGCAAAATATCACATTTACCCCTTAAGACCCCACAGATCCGAGGCGTAGGAGGATTTGTGACAGTTTTCAATTACAAATGTCTTCTTTTGTCGACAAAAGGCTTTTTCTTGAATAACACTTTCAAATAAATTGGATGGTGCGGGCGAACGAACGAATTCTATTGTGAATATTGGAATCACTTAAAAGCAACGACGTCAACGTCTTGATTATAATAATCTCGGGTACTTATCGCCAAGCGACAATGGCAAAGGCTATATTGTGCGGTGGGTAGAGCATGCGTTTACTCTGACTGACAAGATAAATGCGAAAGTTCACAAATTGCAACTTACAGAGGAGGAAGAAAAAACACAAAAATAGAAATAGAAACTCAATTGAAATCTATGCGACGCCATTAGATTGAGGAAAGTAAATTGGAAACTATGTAAAATATGTCTAATTTTGTTATAAAACTACATTTTAATATTGCGCCAAATATGGTCTACTTATAGGTGTTTAGAAATATGAATGACATTTTTGGTGTGGGTGCTTGATTGTTTTTTGTTGAAAATAGTTTAGCAACTACCGGGCAGATAAATAATAGCAACACCTTTATTGAATCTTTTGAACTACTTTAAATATTGAAAACAATCCTTTCATATTGAGAATTACTGTCTTTCTATATTCAAATATCATGAGCTACTGAGGACGTATATTGAGTTCATTATTTCCTTTGCAAAATCTCCAAAGATTCGTTGACTACCCTGCAAAGTTCGTCTGTTTGTTCAGATCACGATTAAGATCGCAATATCTAAGATAGTGCTTTAACATGAGGTATATAGATCCCATATCTTTTGAAGATTTTTGACGCATATTCCACCCGAAAGGGCTGTAATTCGGCATATTAGGTTTTTGGAGGCTTGGCATACATATATACAAAAAAATCAATACACTTTTTGGTATAGATCTCATATAGCTCCTACCTTTCTGATATTTTGCAGGTTTTAGGCGCCTTTTTATCCGAAAGTTTTTCACGCAGATCTTTGCAGAAAGTTATCAATACTCCCGTCCAATTTTCAGCATTTAGAGGGATTTTGAAGAATTCTCCAACCAAAAAGGCTATTGAAAATTAGCAGCCTGGGATACATCTGGGCAAAAAATTATTTTTATACGTCCATGTTTAGACATAGACTTCATAGAAAAATCCCTTTATCTCGCCAATAAAGACTCTCTTCAGTGGACATATAAAAATGTTCTTCAGCTCACCTATCAATACTTCCTTCAGCTCGTTGATAAAGACTCCCATCAGCTCGTCTGTAAAGACAACCCTCAGCTCGTCTATAAAGACTCCCTTCAGCTCGTCTATAAAGACTCCCCTCAGCTCGTCTATAAAGACTCCCCTCAGCTCGTCTATAAAGACTCCCTTCAGCTCATCTAAGAAACTATTTTTGCTATTAAAAGCATTTTGAGTTAGAGTCTTCTTTGACGTTTTGTGTGGGGCTGCTACATTAAATCTGTGGCTAGTATAGATCTTAAGGCCTGTTTAGTTTAGACAATACAGGATTCACCATTCACTTTGTATAGAGTTTTATCAAAAAGTTGGCCACTTGTGGTGAGATACCAGGAGAAGTTGCCCTGTAGGTCCCATTTTCGAATTTTATTTTCGGAATGGTAAACATATTACGAAATGTAATAAATGGCTACTTCATTCGATTCATTTATTTAAGTTTGAAATTTTAAGTTTTTAAAATATTCCCCATTTGTGGGGCAATATCTATAAAGACTGCCTTGAGCTCGTCTATAAAGACTCCCTGCAGCTCGTCTATAAAGACTCCCTTCAGCTCGTCTATAAAGACTCCCTTCAGCTCGTCTATAAAGACTCCCTTCATAAAGATTCCCTTCAGCTCGTCTATAAAGTCTCCCTTCAGCTCGTCTAAAAAGACTCCTTTCAGCTCGTCTATAAAGACTCCCTTCAGCTCGTCTATAAATACTCCCATCAGCTCGTCTATAAAGACTCCCTTCAGCTCGTCTATAAAGACTCCCTTCAGCTCGTCTATAAAGACTCCCTTCAGCTCGTCTATAAAGACTCCCTTCAGCTCGTCTATAAAGACTCCCTTCAGCTCGTCTATAAAGACTCCCTTCAGCTTGTCTATAAAGACTCCCTTAAGCTCGTCTATAAAGATTTCCTTCAGCTCGTCTATAAAGACTCCCTTCAGCTCGTCTATAAAGACTCCCTTCAGCTCGTCTATAAAGACTCCCTTCAGCTCGTCTATAAAGACTGCCTTCAGCTCGTCTATAAAGACTCCCTTCAGCTCGTCTATAAAGACTCCCTTCAGCTCGTCTATAAAGACTCCCTTCATAAAGACTCCCTTCAGCTCGTCTATAAAGACTCCCTTCAGCTCGTCTATAAAGACTCCCTTCAGCTCGTCTATAAAGACTCCCTTCAGCTCGTCTATAAATACTCCCTTCAGCTCGTCTATAGAGATTCCCTTCAGCTCGTCTATAGAGACTCCCTTCAGCTCGTCTATAGAGACTCCCTTCAGCACGTCTATAGAGACTCCCTTCAGCTCGTCTATAGAGACTCCCTTCAGCTTGTCTATAGAGACTCCCTTCAGCTCGTCTATAGAGACTCCCTTCAGCTCGTCTATATAGACTCCCTTCAGCTCGTCTATAGAGACTCCCTTCAGCACGTCTATAGAGACTCCCTTCAGCACGTCTATAGAGACTCCCTTCAGCACGTCTATAGAGACTCCCTTCAGCTTGTCTATAGAGACTCCCTTCAGCTCGTCTATAAAGACTCCCTGCAGCTCGTCTATAAAGACTCCCTGCAGCTCGTCTATAAAGACTCCCTGCAGCTCGTCTATAAAGACTCCCTGCAGATCGTTTATAAAGACTCCCTGCAGCTCGTCTATAAAGACTCCCTGCAGATCGTTTATAAAGACTCCCTGCAGCTCGTCTATAGAGACTCCCTTCAGCTCGTCTATAAAGACTCCCTGCAGCTCGTCTATAGAGACTCCCTTCAGCTCGTCTATAAAGACTCCCTGCAGCTCGTCTATAAAGATTCCCTGCAGCTCGTCTAAAAAGACTCCCTGCAGCTCGTTTATAAAGACTCCCTGCAGATCGTTTATAAAGACTCCCTGCAGCTCGTCTATAAAGACACCCTGCAGCTCGTCTATAAAGACTCCCTGCAGCTCGTCTATAAAGACTCCCTGCAGCTCGTCTATAAAGACTTCCGTGCAGCTCGTCTACAAAGACTCCCTGCAGCTCGTCTATAAAGACTCCCTGCAGCTCGTCTATAAAGACTCCCTGCAGCTCGTCTATAAAGACTCCCTGCAGCTCGTCTATAAAGACTCCTTCCAGCTCGTCTACAAAGACTCCCTGCAGCTCGTCTACAAAGACTCCCTGCAGCTCGTCTACAAAGACTCCCTGCAGCTCGTCTATAAAGACTCCCTGCAGCTCGTCTATAATGACTCCCTTAAGCTCGTCTATAAAGACTCCCTGCAGCTCGTCTATAAAGACTCCCTGCAGCTCGTCTATAAAGACTCCCTGCAGCTCGTCTATAAAGACTCCCTGCAGCTCGTCTATAAAGACTCCCTTCAGCTCGTCTATTAAGACTCCCTTCATCTCGTCTATAAAGACTCTCTTCAGCTCGTCTCGTTCAAAAACGGTCTTCACTCGTTAATAAAGACTCGTCCGTAAAACCTTCTCTCAACTTATTTTGTTCAGAAATTTTAAATCAATAATGTCAAAATGACGAGTATATTTACAGTGAGTGTAAAAAGTATTTTGCCTCAATAAAAATTTGAAAAAATTCCAATATATACGTCTGAAGCCAGCAAACTAAAGATGTAAAATGACTTATGTATGATGGAGTACATTTGTGGACATATTTAGATCGTATTTCTGCAAGAATCACAGCGAAAGACCTATTGGTCTCGAAGATATCGGCCGAAATATATAATAACCCAAAAATGTTAATCAGAAAAAAGTATTTTGCTTTTTATTATAATTTTAGAAAAAATTGTTACATTGAACACGTTTGGTCTTTTTATAGTTACAATTGCGGTTAACCACATACTATAAGCGATTTGACCACGATTCCATTACATCACGGTATTTTTTCGTGGGTATTTTCTCACATTTACATTCAATAGATTCTCCATCAGTATTTCATTTAATATTTGGTATTTTCTCGTCCTAATCTTAAGATGAGAGTATTAAACATAGTCATTGCGGCTTCAAAACATCCCAAATATGTTTAGAATAATAAAGAAGAGGTTTTGCCAAATATAACGCGAGGACAGAACCTTAAAAACTATAAAAACCAAAATCCGACAAACAAATTATTTAAAAAAATTCGCGAAACCCAATTTTTCTGACTTCGAAATTTGTATGGTCCAGTAATATTGATCTAGGAACCAATATATGCAATGGAAATACCAATAAGGGGGTCAGATTCAAAGATATGGACAGTTCTAAAACAATAGTAATAAACAACAATACATGAAGTTGGGAGAAAACATCATTATTCGTCAAATCCTATTGTCTTTTGAAAAACTGTGGTTGCTGGTGGCGAATACGCATTCTATATTTTATCTCCGATTAACACCATCAGTTGCGAATAAAATGCAGTAGGGAATAAACGGGTCAATGTATTCATTTTCGAAATAAGATGTATTTCTATTGCCAGAAAACCGTCCATATATTTGAATCTGACCTTCTTATTGCTATTTTCATCGTATATTTGGGTCCTAGATCAGTAAAAATGAACTATAAAGTTTTCGAAGTTAGAAAAATGGGGTTTCGCGATAATTTTTTAGATAATTTGTTTGTCGGATTTTGGTTTTAATAGTTTTTAAGGTCCTGTCCTCGCAATATATTTTGTAAAACCTCCTTTTTATTATTCTTAACATATTTGGAATGTTTTGAAGCCGCGACGACTATATTTAATTCTCTGATTTTGAGATTAGGACGAGAAATTACCAAATATTAAATGAAATATTGCTGGAGAATGTAGTGAACGTAAATATAAGAAAATACTCGCGAAAATATGCCGTGGTTTATTGGAATCGTTGTCAAATCACTTATAGTATGTCGTTTCCCGCAATGGTAACTATAAAAAGACCAAACGTGTCCTATGTAAAATTTTTTTTCTAAAATAATAATAAAAAGCAAAATACTTTTTTGTGATAAACATTTTTGGGTTGTTATATATTTCAGCCGATATCTTCGACACCAATAGGTCTTTCGCTGTGATTCTTGCAGAAATACGATCTAAATATGTCCACAATCGTACTCCATCATAAAAAATTCATTTTACATCTTTAGTTTGCGGGCTTTAGGCGTATATATTGTAAAATGTTCATATTTTTATTGAGGCAAAATACTTATTACACTCACTGTATATAAATTTTTATAAACATGTTGTTTTTCATTTTCAAGCATTAAATATCAACATGAACATTTTCAATTGTCGATATTGTTTTTTTCCTACTTTTCCTATTAAATCTATTCAGAAAATTCCATAAAACTACGAGGGTGAATGTGTGTACAAACAGATTTGGTTGTTGTGTTTTTCTTTAGTAGGGAGGGAAAACATAGAAACGAGAAATGGAAAACAGAAAATAATAAATAGCAAAATATTTTGCCAACATCAAAGCAATTTTGTAGAATATATACGGATGCATGTAGATAGGAGAGACATCAGAAATTAACAAATATATATGAGAATATATGTATGTATATAAGAAAAATATATTTTTATTTTGACTTTTATTTATGGTCAGAATTTTTAAAGTGAAATATCATTTAATTTGATTTTATTTTGCGAACTTGGCCTAGCCATTTATATATGTTGATGAGAATGTGGATGTATAAGTCTGTATATATTTACAAAGCTATTTTCTGTGATTGCTGTATTCTAACATATTAATGAATAAAAATAAAATGCCATCCTCTACATGATTTATGCGATCATTTTGTTTTTCATTTCAGACATATTTGGGATGGAGATGAAAAAAATCTATTTTAAGAAATTGAAATAAATAAAAAGGCAAATTGAGGATATTCTTTTTGTCCCTCTATTGGAATTCAAATTGTATAAATTTCCCAAATTTGTATAAACAATTTAAAAAATCAATTGTATTTCTGCATCGATTACATATTGTAGGAAGAGGAAAAAAAAATATCCCATTTGATTGAATTGTATAAAAACAATTAAATATCACATTTCAGATATTTGCTATATAACATTATTTAGAGGTTACTTTAGAAAATGTAGACCTTAATTGTTCGAAACACAAAAAATATTTCCTCAAATCTAAATGCTAAAACTTGTTGTAGTTATTGTATAAATTAGTAAAATTATATTGGAAGTGATCGCATAATATAACTTTAGACACTCACTTGTTCGAGACAAGCGTTTGTTATATTCGCAAGTCAGTCAGCAAGACAGTCATTAGTGCAATCATTCATGCAAAACGATACCATACAACGAACTTATAAATAAACTACAAGTCATGCACGTACATACACATGTACATAGTTGAGTATGGAATTACAGTATTCCCCATAAAGGTAGATACAATTAAAAACGATTTATTTTTAAAATGTATAAAACAATAAATTTTGACCAGCACTGTAATCAAAATAAAAGCACACACACGCGCTCGTTATATATGCGGTAGCAAAAGTTCCAATTTTCTATAGCCATATACACTGTAGCGTGTCAGGCATAAATAAATGACAGTCAGACAGACATAACGTGTGTCTAACGGTGTCATAAACACACTCAAAATACAAATTACGATTTTTTTGTGTGGCGATCAAATTGTATTCGTCGCAATTTCAAGGTCCGCTGACGTTTGAAGCCAAAAAAAAAAAAAAATAACAACAAATATTTGCTGAAAAAAAAACAAATATTAACAAATAATGGAGCTAACAAAAATCTACATGGACAAACTGAAGGGTGTCTTAACAGATGAGATCAAGAAAGTCTTTATAGACGAGCTGAAGGGAGTCTTTATAGACGAGCTGAAGGGAGTCTTTATAGACGAGCTGAAGGGAGTCTTTATAGACGAGCTGAAGGCAGTCTTTATAGACGAGCTGAAGGCAGTCTTTATAGACGAGCTTAAGGGAGTCTTTATAGACGAGCTTAAGGGAGTCTTTATAGACGAGCTTAAGGGAGTCTTTATAGACGAGCTTAAGGGAGTCTTTATAGACGAGCTTAAGGAAGTCTTTATAGACGAGCTTAAGGGAGTCTTTATAGACGAGCTTAAGGGAGTCTTTATAGACGAGCTTAAGGGAGTCTTTATAGACGAGCTTAAGGGAGTCTTTATAGACGAGCTGAAGGGAGTCTTTATAGACGTGCTGAAGGGAGTCTTTATAGACGAGCTGAAGGGAGTCTTTATAGACGAGCTGAAGGGAGTCTTTATAGACGAGCTGAAGGGAGTCTTTATAGACGAGCTGAAGGGAGTCTTTATAGACGAGCTTAAGGGAGTCTTTATAGACGAGCTGAAGGTAGTCTTTATAGACGAGCTGAAGGTAGTCTTTATAGACGAGCTGAAGGTAGTCTTTATAGACGATCTGAAGGGAGTCTTTATAGACAATCTGAAGGGAGTCTATACGGACTATTGTCTTTATATACGAGCTTCTCCAGCTTGTATATAAAGTTTATAGACTTTTGTAGACAGTATTTATAGACGAACTAAATGAAGTCTTCATAAGCGGACTGAATGAAGTCTTCATATACAATGGGGCCTTTAAGGCAGTATTTATAGACGAGCTTAAGGACATATTTATAGACCAGCAGGAGGGAGACGATCTTGTGACAGACTTTATAGACGAGCTGAATCAGAGTATCATAGGCGAGCTGAAGATGGAAGTTTGTAGACGGACGAAAGGAAAGTTTTGTAACTGAGCTGAAGGGAGTCTTTATAACGAACTAAATGAGGGAGTCTTTACAGACGAACTAAAAAAGGGAGTCTTTACAGAAAAAATGAAAAGGGGAGTCTTGATAAACGAGCTGAAGGGAGTCTTCATAGACAAGGTGAATGAAGTTTTCGTAGACGAAAATTTCATTCACCTTAAACTAAATGTGCTTATTGATAGTATTTTAGACTTAGAGTTAGAGACAGTATTTACAAACGAAAGGAACAGAGTTCTTAAAGACGAGTATGAGCAAGCTGGACAGAGTCTTTTCACCATCTCAACAATTTTTTAGAAGTCCAAACGTCGAATTTAATGTTTTAGTTAGAGAGAGTCTTTACAGACCAAGGAGATAGAGTTTTTAAAGACGATATGGATAAGTTTTATGGAGTCTATATATCCAAGCTGGACAGAGTCTCTTTATCATAGGTTCCTCTATTTATAATACCCCCTATATACAAATCTTAACAATTTGTTAGAAGTCCAAAGGTCAAATTTAACGTCTTTTTTTAATATTCTGTTTACCATTACCAATTAAAAAACATTTTAATGCTTAAATTCATTTGGACGTTTTTTTTATATTTTGTTTTATTTTTTTTATTTCTAGTCCACTGCAATTCTTATACAAACAAGCAAATCAACAATTAAAATCCAATAAGCGGTCATAGAGTAGCAATGCTGATCATCAATTATTTTGTTTTTGTGTTCGTTTCTTCTATCAATTGATTTTTTTATTATGTATTTGCAATTTACGTCATATCAATATTTTTTATTCTACGAAAATTTATAAAACAACAATAACAACAGAAATGATTTATTCTTTTGATTTCACTGTGAGTTTATACGTTTTACAAAATTCTATATTTATGTATATGTATGTATGTTTGTTCATATTTACATTGAAATATTGTGAATTGATAGATCATATCAAATTCTGACAGTTTCTCATCATTGAATGTAAGCGCCAGATATTCACATATTGAGAACTTTTAGCTGTTTTTGAATGACCATTGCCATTAAATTGAACTAAATTTAATATGTGATCTATGTCTGTATGTGAAACGACTTAACCGTACGATCAATAATTGGGTATATTTGTAACTTTTTATACCCTCCATATTGAGTTTGTTTTTTTCATTAATAACTCATGGAAATAATCATTTCCGACCCTATAATGTATATATAATCTTTGATGACGATTAATAAATAGGCATATCCTGCCTGTTGTAATCACTCTACCTTCTAAACGAATTGAAATAGATAGCCAAATTTTTACGTAGAGTTGTCCTTTGCATACAGGTCAAGTTCGAAGATGAGCAATATCGGTCCACGTTTAGGCATAGCTTCCATATAAAGGTATTCTTGAAATTATGGGGTTCTTGAGTGTGCTATTCTAGCGAATACGCTGAAATTTGGTACAATGGGTTTTTATTGGGTACCAAATGTCATCGCTAATAATTTAAAGTTTCTGTCCAATTTTTCTGGTAACCCCCATATAACGGTATACTAAAATTGCTAATAATTGGACGAAGGCTATATTTAAATCTAGACCTAAACATGTGTCACTTTAGGCTACCCTAACTTCGTGCCAATCGGCCTAAATTTGAGTCTTTGGTGCATCGGACAAAAATATATATGGGTGCTATATCTAAATTTGAACCGATTTTGACCAATTTAAATAGGGTTCGTCCTTTGGAGCAAAAAAATTAACTGTGCCAAATTGTTTCTCATTCGAAAAATAAATGCGACCTGCACTTTGTTAACAATTTAACAGACAGACGGACATGCATAAATCGACTCAGAATGCGATTCTATATATATTCTCAAACTGGTGACCTTATTGGGAGGTGGGATCGATAAACATTTCATTTCACGTCCGGGACGTGTCAATTGGTCGCCTAGTGGGTGAAATTTAACGTCTTTAGACTATTTTTGGGGCCTTTGATAAAGTCCATGTCTAAAAAGACAAGCTCGCTTCAATTGACACATTGGAAGACAACAGTGAAGCATTTATTTGTGACATGCCGGTCGAAGTGTTGGAAAGAGTATGTCAAGATTGTAACGGTCAAAATTTGCATGAAATAATCTTTAACCTTTTGTGGATTGTATGTGTTTTTTTTTAACTTTCCTATAGATCTTTAAAATCACCCTTTATATACCCATTATTAATCCTGATTTACTGTGCTCAATTGTACTTAGGGTATTTCTTAGTTTGAAGGTGGAATCGTTGAGAAGAATAAAAACCGATCAACTCTCACTTGAGGCAATAAAATTTTCATGCAAATAATCAATTAGTTAGAAATATTGTGACTTACTTATATTGATCATTTGTTACCTACAAATTGCAAGCGAAATACGTACCTGAAATAAAAAAATAAAAAGTAATTAGAACGATATTAAAAAGTAAATCTTGTAAAAATATGATGTTATTATTATTTTTATAGTAAAAATATAACATAAATTTTTTATATTATACTTACTACATTATTAAGATTTAAGCTGAGACTTTCAAAAAATAATGACCATCCTTAGTCTAGACACTGCAGTCATTTACCTTCACAAGCAACAGCTCCAGCTAACTACATCCTTTTCAACGAAAATAAAGAGAAAACACAAGTACTACAATGTCAATGGAAATATATTGACATTTTCTTGTTCATTCAAAGACATTTTGCATGTCACAATGGAGGCTCCTGTTCTCTCTCCTGACATTCTAAACAATTTTCAACACAAAATCTTATTATCCCTAAATGAGATTTAATTCTTAAACTAAACAATTTCTTTAGGCATTTATGTGTTCATAGTAGAAAAAGGAGATGAAAGGAAAAAATCGGAAAATTTCAAAGGGAAAGTAGCAAGCGTTGCAGAAATTAAAAAATAAGTCCTTTGCCCAGGACAATGGACTACTCCTCTTGTTCAAAACTCTATTTATATTCCATCTTTTGGAATGGAAATCCTATCACAAATCTGAAACCTGGTCACCAAACTCACACACTCACACAAAGGGAACATTGACCATGCATGGTGATGAGGAGAGAGAGGAGGCGTGAAGTTGGCTTGGGTACATCATAAGAAATAAAGCGACAACAAATAATGGGGGTTTCTGTTTTTTCAGAGCTTTGCTGAAATTTGAAGTGAAGTTAGCACAATACGTCGACTATTCCCAGAATACAATGGCCAACAACAACTAAATTGACATAAAAGTGTGATGATAATGATTTTTCTGCACAAGGGGAATACACAGCACATGAACGACAAGGGAGTTATGAGGACACATTCGTTTGGTTGACTGACTGGCAAGGTGTTTGGCTCTAAGCGGTAAAAGACAAAAAAAAACCAACATAAGCAAACTTAAAGAAGATTTCCATAAAGAATGTCGCACACATGAATAGCTGGCTAGGTGTAGCTGCTGCAGTTCCATATTCAAACATCTAAAATATACTCTCCTCTTTAGTCCTTTACAAAAACAACAATCCCAATAAATATGTATGTATGTATAGCATGAAGGATAATCGGTAAATCTATTTGAAAATCTCTTCTTGTGTGTAACCTGCCCCTGTATTCTGTAACTTTTTAACAACATTCGATATTGTCTATTTTACAACAATTTCATTTGTTTGTTTTATTGTTTTTACAATACCAAAAGAAATTCAAACAATATCGAATGTTGTTAATAGTTACAGAATAGACCTACTGGGGAACAAGAATTTAACGAAGAAGACAGAGAATAACACGACAAAATCACTGCACAAAACTCATTGTAAGTAACCGAATGAACACACTGTCCGACGGACCGACTGACATTCATCATTTAACTAACTTTACCATTTGGGAACTAGACTAACAATAAGTAAAGCGAGAGAGAGGTAGAAAGAAAAAACTATCGTCCAGACAGGACGTTAGACAGCATGATGGACGAAGGACAACGTTTCTTTTTTTCTCCATAAGCAGACATTAATACTAAAGATGGATGACTGAATAGATAGACAATGCAAAGAAGGAAAAACAACACAGTCGAAACTTTAGTTTAACATAAAAACATGACGGCAGACTGCAACAGCAGAAATGACGTTGCTCTGCTGGTTAGCAAATCTAGGCGAGAAAGAGAAAACATTTTTCAAATGTCTGGACACATTACTTTTTGACTATTATCAAAAACTTGCAAAGATATATGACAGTGCCATATGGGATAGTTAGAAAAAAATAACAATATATAATGACAGAAGTTTTTCATTCAATGTAAGTTCAAGCGGAGAACAAAAGAATGAGGAAAAAATATGTTAAATATTGAAATTACTTAACTCTTAAGGAATTAAAAATACCAAGAAAATCTAACCTAAAAACAGACATAAACAAAAAATGAGACCTGTGGGTCTATAGAAAAAAACTGTGGCTCTGACATTTTTTTCCATACACAGAAAAAAAAGCCACCCCGAAATTTTTGATTAAAAGCTTCATCAGCGTTCGACAAAAAGATGTCGATAACATATTTCAAACGTAGTCGGAAATGTTTATCAAACACCAACAATTCACAAAAAAACCATCAGCAAACGAGTTTGACCAAAAAAATTATTAAATTTGTTGGACAATTTTTAATAATTTTTTTGTAATATGCCATATTATTTTTTATTACGTTATTACAAAGTACTTTGTTGAATAGATTGTAAAAGATGGATAACAAATATAAGTTTTTATTCGGTATAGAGCTACACATTTAGTTTAAAGCCGTTAAAATACTGAAAATTAGGAGGTATTTTTGTGGGAGAGCTGTAATAATAAGGGTAAAAATCGGCAATTGCTGTTTAAAAGGTTTTGTATCGTACTACAAGAAATTTAATTTGAAATAATAATAATAATTTGATAAACAAGATTGTCAATATGAAAAATATTTTATCGATTAACAAAATAAAATTCAACAAAATTTTTAGTATATATGAGAACTGCTTTATCAAAATATTTTCGAATGGGATTACAATTTTTTTTATCGGCGATTGTAAATATGAACATTATTTTTATCGGCGAAAAATCAATCAAATTTCAATTGGATTTTTGAATTTTTTTATCAAATGGTTACAATTTTTTTTTTCTGTGTACAAAACACATTCACAGACAAACAGGTTCTATAGAAAAAATTACGGGTTAACTCTAGTTTAGTAAAAACGATCAGATTTTTCTGAAATTTTTTCCAGAGGTATGCAATTTTACCCTAATTATGAGGATATTTTTTTTTTTGGGAAGTACCCGGTTTTTTGACCTAGAAGTTCGGGTACGGGTAGCCGGTACCATTTTAAAGGTTTTAAAAATACCTTTCCATTGAGTGGTAATATATTACCATCATATATGATGGGGTATCTCAAACATTGTTTTTATAGGGTTCTAAGGCCCATATCTTTTGATCCACAACAGATACAGCCACATATCCCACTATTTTGGAAAGGACAAATCGTGGTATATCATATGAGGATAGGGACTATAATGGACCCAAGTTCGACTTTTAGGGAGTTTTTCAAAAAAAAAAAAAAAAAAAAAAAAAATCGGAGACCAAAACCCAGTTTTTAGACTATATCTCCAAAATGGTTTAAAATAACCCCATCATATTATCACTTAATGGAAATGTATTTTTATAACCTTTGACCTTTTTCTGATCGTGATCGACTAGAGTTGTTCCAAAATTACTGTTTTCAGAAATTTTGTGAATTTTTTTATACCTTTCACCACACTGTGGTAAAGGGTATTATGGCTTTGTGCATATGTTTGTAACAGGCAAAAGGAAATGAGATAGACCCATGGTTCCTTTTGTGAATATGCATAGAATCACTTTCTGAGTCGATTTATGCATTCCGTCCGTCCGTCCGTTCGTCCGTCTGTCCGTCTGTTGATGTTAAATTGTACACAAAGTACAGGTCGCATTTATAATCCGATTTGGATTAAATTTGGCACAGCTCATTTATTTGGCCCAAGGACGAACGCTTTTGAAATTGGGAAAAATCGGTCCAGAATTAGATATAGCTCCCATATATATTTTCGTCCGATTTAAAGTAAATATGGCACCAAAATCCCTACATATCTTTTGATTTGCACGAAATTCGGCATAGCGTACTGAATTAAGTCTAGAATGATGTGTGCTAAGTTTCGTGAAAATCGGTACAGATTTAGATATAGCTTCCATATATGGTTTCGCCCGATTTCAGGTAAATGGTGCAACAAAAGCCCTGAAAATCATTCGATTGGCACGAAATTCGTTATAGCCTACTGAAATAAGTCTAGAATGATGTGTGCTAAGTTTCGTGAAAATCGGTACAGATTTAAATATAGCTCCCATATATATTTTCGTCCAATTCAAGGTAATTGGTGCACCAAAGCCCTTATATATCATTCGATTGGCACGAATTTTGGTATAGGGTACTGAAATAAGTCTAAAATGATGTGTGCATACACCTCCTATATATATTTTCCTCCGGTTTTGGCCGAGTGACACAACGTACTGAAGTTAATAAAATGTAATCTCTGGCAAGTTTCCTTGAAATCGGTTCAGATATAGATATAGCACAGCTTCCATATATAATTTCGAACTATTCATGGTAATTGTAAACCAAGTAATCAATGGATGTCTGATTGAGTTTATATAGATATAAATACAGATCACATATTTCAGTTCGTTCAATTTCATGTCAATGTTACTTCAACAAGGCGACATCTGTTAGGATACATACATAGAATACACCCACAGTGGTGAAGGGTATCATATGGTCGGCCCAGTCCTACTTTACTACTTTCCTTATTGGTTTTCTATAGAAAAACGTCACGACCTGCAGGTCTGTGAATTTTTTCTATAGAAAAAAGTCCGACCTGTCGGTCTGTGAATTTTTTTCTATAGAAAAAATTCCGACCTGTCGGTCTGTGAATTTTTTTCTATAGAAAAAAATCCGACCTGTCGGTCTGTGAATTTTTTTCTATAGAAAAAAGTCCGACCTGTCGGTCTGTGAATTTTTTTCTATAGAAAAAAGTCCGACTTTTGGGTCTGCGAATTTTTTTCTATAGAAAAAAGTTCGACCTGTGGGTCTGTGATTTTTTCTATAGAAAAAAGTCCGACCTATGAGCCTGTGAATTTTTATCTATATAAAAAAGTGGTTCTATTTTTTTATTAAAATATATGAGACCAGTAAATTTGTGAATTTTTTTCCTATAGAAATAATTTGAAGCCTGAAGCCTGGGTTGGTAAGAGCAATAGTTCTGTGATTTTTTTGTTAAAAAACATCTTATATATAGAAAATATCCTATATCAATGAAAAGGTGTTTTCTCTTTTTATATAGAACATCTGCACAAATTTCTCAATCCATAGAATGTCTATATAAAATACTCAAGTATTGTTTATGAATTGTCTAGAATTGTCTAGGATTTTTCTGATCTCAGATTTTTGATATTCTAGAGAATAAATAATATGTGTATTTGTTTATAATAACAAGTTTAAAAAATTGTTCAATTTTGATGCTATCAAAATGTTCAATTAAATATGATAACCCTTGACATCACATTTTGGAAATGTCCCATATATTAATTCACACACACATACATGTACGTGTAGATGTCACATAAAACAGTCCAACACAATATGAGCAGCTGTGGTAGCTTTTGTGTATGAATGCGTTTGTGTGTGTGCAAGTGTGTTTCATTTATAAAATTTTAAAGAGACCCATAATGCGATAGCCATTCATTCAAGTGTGGTAAATTTCGGTGAGTATGGAAGCATCAATGGTGCGTTCGTTGTTGTTCTTTTTGTTGCTGCTGCAGTTGTTGTTGCTCTTGTCATTATATATGATGTCTGTAATGTCTATGTCATGTATTGCTTTCGGGCATATTTATGTTACTAGTAGTACCAGCAGTACTACTACGACTGCATACATATATGTACTTCCCAACCACTACCAGATGTTGGCTGGTTAGCTGCCACGATGGTTGGCAATGCCATTGCAAAAACTGGTCCCATAACAGTAGCCGAGTAAAATTCACATGGTGGTCCTGCATGCTGGAGAGTTTTACTATTTTTGTGATTTGTGGTAGTCAAGCTCATTCGTTCATTTTCGGCCACAAACAGCTCCGGCATTGGAATCAAGAGTATTAAATTTTTCGTTATTTCGTAAATATCGAAATGAACGCAACATAGAAGTGCCCCTGGCCATACACAGAGAATATGGGAGATCCATGTGTGTGTTCATACAAATGGCTTGTCAAAAATAGTCTAAATTTCCAGGAATATTATACAGTAAAAAGCAAAGGAATTGGTTCTCAAGGACTATTAATTCAGAGAACAAAATCATTTTTTCCTATCGAAATTTAAAAAAGGGGCAAAACCTGCTGGCCTTTATGTTTTTCTATAGAAAAATAATACACAGACCTTCAGGTCTGATTTTTCTCTACAGACATAAATTTGCAGATTCTCAGGCCTGATTTTTTTCTATACCAAAATTCACAGATCGCGGACCCACAAGAATAGAAATATTCACAAAATCAAAGTTAAAATTTTTTCGCAGAACATCATTTCTCATTTTTTTCTATAGAAACACATTCTCAAAACCACAATTATAATGTTTCTATAGACAAAATTCACAGTACCACAGTTCTCATTTTTTGTAGAACAAAAAAAACCAGTAAGGAAAGTAGTAAAGTCGGACGGGGCCGACCATATGATACCCTTCACCACTATGGGTATATTAAACAGGACTATTAGCATGAAATTGGATGAAATAAAATATGTGATATTTATCTAAATGTGAATCTACGTAGATCTATCCATAAAGTATGTAAATCGACTTCAAACAAATATAAATGGGTCATCCGTTGGGCTATGTCTGTACTTCTAGAAAACGCAACTACATAATTATATGCTCAATTTTGTACGTTGTGCAAAATTTGATGTCAAACTGACTAACATGAGGAGTTTGATGCCTAATTTACTTGAAATCGGGCGAAAATATATATGGAAGCTCTATCCAAATATTAAGCGATTTCAAACAAACTTGTCACAGGATAGGTTATACTAATTTCAGAACGTTTTGTTCCTATTGGTTCTTGGTGCGTCAATTACTTAAAATCAATCTATAATAAAAGGGAGCTATATCTAAATCTGGACCGATTTTCACGAAACAACGCAGACATCACTCTAGGCTCAATTCAGTACGTTATGTAAAATTTTGTGCAAAACGAAAGATATATAGGGACTTTGGTGCAACATTTACATGAAATCGGACGAAACTATATGTGGGAGCTATGTAGAAATCTGGACTGATTTTCTCGAAACTTGGCAGACATCACTCTAGGCTCAATTCAGTACGTTATGCAAAATTTCGTTCAAATCGAAGGATATATAGGGACTTTGGTGCACCATTTACATGAAATCGGACGAAACTATATATGGGAGCTATATGTAAATCTTGACCTATTTTCACGAAACATGGCAGACATCATTCTAGACTCAATTCAGTACGTTATGCCAAATTTCGTGCAAATCGAAGGATATATATGGACTTTAGTGCACCATTTACATGAAATCGGACGAAACTATATATGGGAGCTATATGTAAATCTTGACCTATTTTCACGAAACTTGGCAGACATTATTCTAGGCCTAAATGATTAGGCTGTACAAAATTTCGTGCAAATCAAATGATATATAGGAACTTTGGGGCACCATTTACATGAAATCGGACGAAAATATATATGGAAGATATATCTAAATCAGGACCGATTTTCATGAAACTTGGCAGACATCATTCTGGGCTCAATTAAGTACGTTATGCCACATTTCGTGCAAATCGAAGGATATATATGGACTTTAGTGCACCATTTACATGAAATCGGACGAAACTATATATGGGAGCTATATGTAAATCTTGACCTATTTTCACGAAACTTGGCAGACATCATTCTAGGCTCATTTCAGTACGTTATGCCAAATTTCGTGCAAATTGAAAGATATATAGGGACTTTAGGGCACCATTTACATGAAATCGGACGAAAATATATATGGAAGATATATCTAAATCAGGACCGATTTTCATGAAACTTGGCAGACATCATTCTGGGCTCAATTAAGAACGTTATGCCACATTTCGTGCAAATCGAAGGATATATAGGGACTTTGGTGCACCATTTACATGTAATCGGACGAAACTATATATGGGAGCTATATCTAAATCTGGACCGATTTTCTCGAAACTTGGCAGACATCATTCTAGGCTCATTTCAGTACGTTATGCCAAATTTCGTGCAAATCGAAAGATATATAGGGACTTTAGGGCACCATTTACATGAAATCGGACGAAACTATATATGGGAGCTATATCTAAATCTGAACCGATTTTCTCGAAACTTGGCAGACATCACTCTAGGCTTAATTCAGTACGTTATACCAAATTTCGTGCAAATCAAAATATATATAGGGACTTTGGGGCACCATTTATATGAAATCGGACGAAGCTATATATGGGAGCTATATCTAAATCTGGACCGATTTTCTCGAAACTTGGCAGACATCACTCTAGGCTTAATTCAGTACGTTATGCCAAATTTCGTGCAAATCAAAAGATATATAGGGACTTTGGGGCACCATTTACATGAAATCGGACGAAACTATATATGGGAGCTATATCTAAATCTGGACCGATTTTCACGAAAATTGGCAGACATCATTATAGGCCTAAATGATTAGCCTGCACCAAATTTCGTGCAAATCGAAAGATATATAGGGATATATAGGGACATTAAATCGGTTAAATATATATATGGGAGCTATATCTAAATCTGAACCGATTTTTCCCAATTTCAATAGGGTTCGTCCTTGGGCTGAATAAGTGACCTATGCCAAATTTCATCCAATTCGGATCATAAATGCGACCTGTACTTTGTTTACAATTTAACATGGACAGACAGACAGACGGACGGACGGACGGACGGACGGACATGCATAAATCGACTTAGAAAGTGATTCTATGCATATTCTCAAAAGGAACCATGGGTCTATCTCGATTATTTTTGCCTGTTACAAACATATGCACAAAGACATAATACCCTGTACCACAGTGTGGTGAAGGGTATAACAACAAAGCCCACAGATCTGATTTTTTCTATAGATAAGAAATTCATTGACCTAGACAAAATAACACCTGTGGATCTATAGGAAAAATGAGACCTGTTCTTGAATTTTTTTTCTATTGAAAAAAGGCAATGGGTCTGTGAACTGTTTTCCATATAGAAAATTTGATCGGTGATTGTTTTCTTTAGAAAACGTCCGACTTATGGGTCTTTGGCCTGTGAATTTGTTTCTATAGAAAAAATCCGAGTTTTGGTTCTGTGATTTTTTCTATAGAATAAGTCCGACCCTGTGGGTCTGTGAATTTTTTCTATAGAAGAAAATTCCGACCTTGTGGGTCTGTGAATTTTTTTCTATAGAAAAAAGTCCGACCTTGTGGGTCTGTGAATTTTTTTCTATAGAAAAAAGTCCGACCTTGTGGATCTGTGAATTTTTTTCTATAGAAAAAAGTCCGACCTTGTGGATCTGTGAATTTTTTTTCTATAGAAAAAAGTCCGAACCTGTGTGTCTGTGAACTTTTTTCTATAGAAAAAAAGTCCGACCCTGTGGGTCTGTGAACTTTTTTCTATAGAAAAAAGTTCGACCCTGTGGGTCTGTGAATTTTTTCTATAGAAAAAAGTTCGACCCTGTGGGTCTGTGAATTTTTTCTATAGAAAAAAGTCGGAACCTGTGGGTCTGTGAAGTTTTTTCTATAGAATTTTTTCCTATAAAAAAGTCCAATCTGTGGATCTGTGAATTTTTTTTTATAGGAAAAAAGTCCGACCTGTGGGCCTGTGATTTTTTCTATAAAAATATGAGAAAAAAACTAAACCTTTTCTATAGGAAAATAAACATTTCTGGAACTTTTTTCCTACA
This sequence comes from Musca vetustissima, assembly GCF_032173495.1. NCBI lineage: Eukaryota > Metazoa > Arthropoda > Insecta > Diptera > Muscidae > Musca > Musca vetustissima. The sequence continues at coordinate 112,963 of NW_026873417.1, forward strand.
GAAAAATAAATCATACAATTCTAGTTATCCTGTTTTCACTGTAATTGTATTTCAATTGACCTTTCACACACACATATACTTATACATGCAGATTTCTAACTTTACCAAACAGGCTCAAAAAGGAGCAAAGGCTCTTTTTCGTTTTTTGTTGTTGTTGTTTTTGTAAACTATTGTAAAGGAATTGCACTGAACATGCATCATTCTAACATGCATCATGGTTTTCTATGCCTCATGTGTAACTACAAAAGAAATGAATAAATAAACAAAACTTTTAGAAGCACACATGGGCACATCATCATCACATATACACACACTTGCACATACACACATATGCACATATGCACTTACATTCCAGCACATCATCAACAACATTCTCTTCATCGTCATCATCATCATTCAGAAGCAAAAAACAACATCAGTTGTAGGGCAGAAAATTATATGGCTTTCAAATGGAGTTGTTTTGATTTATAGCAGAAGTTGTAAAACGAAATGGACTGACTGGCGGATGGTTGGATAGATGGACTGACTGATTCCGGCTCTACTGCAATTGAGAAATGATAATGAGCTATGCATGAAATGGCATCGTCGTCATAATAAGCAAAACAACCTACCCTCCCAGCTTCTATACAGAAACATATCCTCCTCATATGTTTGACAACAACAACACATCACACAAAGAAAGAAAAGGGGGCACTACCAGTTGTTGATCTTTCTCATACTCCTCCTAACCCCCACTCTGCTCCATGCCTCTGATTACTTAGTGTAATTCAACTCAATTTAATGTGAAGTTGTTCAGTCTGTTCAGTTCGAAATCAAAAGAAATTAATGGTCCATGGTGGTTAGGGAAGCTGCAGCTACTGCTGTGGCAGCAATGCGTTATTTTTTCTCTCTATGGTAGACGAAAAGAACAGAAGAATTGTCCTTTTGAATTTGAATACAATAAACATGCACACGTGAAACACTTTGTTCAGTTCGTTATAAAGTTCTAGTCTATTGTGACAAAAATGTTTAATAGAAAAAATAAATATAATAATCCACACACGATTTATAAAGAAATGCCATTTCAATGAACATAATAAAAATTGTAATAAAATTACAGAGGGTTGCGATGTATATATTCTAGACCGAGCAATTAAATAATCCCAACATTTAACATTTCCAAATTGTAATCTTTATTTATGTCTAGCCACACCGTAATTAACATAATTCCGAGTCCAAAAAATACACCATGATAATAATATTGCTTTGCAATGAAGATTAATATTTCCATAAAAATGATTTTAAATGCCACACACACACACTTTGAGAATTTAAAAATAATATTTTTTTCTTGACGAAAAAATTATAACAAAGCTGTTATTGTTGGTTTTGACCCTCACGGAAAGGTTATCAACAAAGCAATGCACATACATACACACAGCTTATAAACGGTCTCAAATTTTTGTCATTGAAATCCATAGCGTAAACGCAAAGCACAGCTAAGACAAAGAAGACATACAATCGAATATTGTTAGATAGTGAAACGAAGTGGTAATGGAACAGAAAACGCTAGAAAATTATAACATTGAGGGCCAGGAATGCCATGAATGAATTACTGAATTTAATTGGGGCGCCACAAACTTGAAATATTTGCACGCATTGGGGGTTTTATAATATGCAGTATAACGGAAATGATTGATAAGACGAAATCACATTTTATTATTTTCTATAAAAAAAATCCTAGGTCGCACTTTTTTTCTATAAAAAATCGCAGATCCACAGGTCGCACTTTCTTTCTATAGAAAAAAAAATTCAAAGACCAATAGGTCAGTTTTTTTTCTATATAAAACAATTCACAGACCCACAGGTCAGATTTTTTTCTGTAGAAAAAAATTCACAGACGCATAGGTCGGACTTTCTTTTCTATATACTTTATTACTTTCTAGACAAATACTTTATTATTTTCTACTTTTATTTTCTGGACAAAAATTCACTGACCTACAGGTCACAGACCCACAGGTCAGTTTTTTTTTTCTATAGAAAAAATCACAGACCCACGGGTCGGACTTTTTTTCTATAGAAAAAATCACAGAACCACGGGTTGGACATTTTTTTCTATAGAAAAAAATCACCGACCCACGGGTCGTACTTTTTTTCTATAGAAAAAAACACAGACCCACGGGTCGTACTTTTTTTCTATAGAAAAAAACACAGACCCACGGGTCGGATTTTTTTCTATAGAAAAAAATCACAGACTCACGGTTCGGACTTTTTTCTATAAGAAAAATCACAGACCCACGGGTCCGACTTTTTTTATAGAAAAAAATCACAGACCCACGGGTCGGATTTTTTTTCTATAGACACAATGGGCGGGTTTTTTCTATAAAAGAAAATCACAGGCGCACGTGTCGAACTTTTTTCCTACAGAAAAAATCACAGACCCCCAGGTCGGACTTTTTTCTATAGAAAAAAAGTTCGCTGACCCACAGGTCGGACTTTTTTTCTATAGAGAAAATTCGCAGAACCACAGCTCGGACTTTTTTCTATAGAAAACAATTCGCAGACCCAAAAGTTGGAATTTTTTCTATGGTCACAGTCACAGGTTGGACTTTTCTCTACAAAAGAAAAATTCACAGAACCACAGGTCGAACTTTTTTTTATAGAAATAAAAATTCACAGACCCACAGTTCGATCTTTTTTCTATACAAAAAAAAAAAAAAAAAATACAGCCCCCCTTGACAGACTTTTTAAAAGTTGTTGTAGTATTTTTCGACCATATAAAATAATTAAAATTCAATACACTTGCAAATGTTTACATTTTTTTGTGTTTGAAAAAATTATTATTATAATTAATATGTTGAATATTCCAAACAAACTTCGAGATAATATTCAATTCACATGAAATCTCAATTTTGTTTGTGTACAACGAACTATGGGGGATTTTTTCTCACAATAACAATTATTTATTGAAAAAAGTGCAAAAACGGTAGTTTGTTACCCACCACACAAAATTCAATAAAAAAAATAAAAAATTGTCTATGATGAAATTTGCAATGTATATTGTTTTTTGAGGTGCAAAAAGCGATTAACAATTGTTGGCACGAGCACACTCAAAAAGTTATTGTAAACAGTTGTATGGTTTCGTCATTCGATATAATTGCATTAAAAACTGTGCAATTGGACATGCTTTGTTTACATGAATGTAATTAAAGCAACAACAACCTCGCAAATTTCACTTGCAAAAATTATTATTTGTTTACATAATCAATTGTTCCGATCAATTTCAATTTAAAATAAAACTGTATTGAAATCCATATTTTGTTCTTATTTTATAATTGTATGTTCTGTAGGTACTTACTAATTGTTCAATCAAAACTGTATATGTAGATTGTAATCAATATATTGGGAAACTGTAATGAAAAAAGCAACACATTAATCAATATAAAATTGTATAGAAAAGTTTCTGTAATGAATACAAAAAAAAAATTTTTGTAATATTTCGACGGTTGTATCGGTAATAGTGCTATTTGTTACAAGTTTCAACATATTTTTCACAATAAAAGTCTCGGATTTTTTGAAGATAGTTTTTTGAAGATTAGTTTTTTAATAAACGTGCATTTAAAATATAACATAATGTCACTTTTATAAGCGTGGAATTAAAACAGAAAATAAAGGACAAAAGTAGGACGGGCCGACTATAGTCATAAGCCTCTAATATAAAAGTCGACATTGAAGGACCCACAGAACCTTGATGATGTGTGTAAACTGACTTTCGGACATTACTATTATGCGCCAAGTGATCGTAAAAATTTTTGATTGCGTTAACTCCCGCACAATATAACAATTGTACAAAAAATCACAGCCCAAATGGATTGGATATTTGCTATAAAAAATCAAAGATCCAGAAGGTCGGACTTTTTCGATAGAAAAACCAGTGAGCGGAGCAGTACAGTTGGACGGGGCCGACCATACGATACCCTACACAACTAGCACAGAACTCTATATTTTTGCGGATTTCGTGATAGTTGCACCCTCTTTCTCGATTAGAGGTCAACAGCACCTCTTCTTCCTTACACTGACATACTTTCCGAATATTACCAATATTCAGTACACTTCTAAGTACTTGTCCACATTCCCTTCACCGTGAGTTGCGTTGTGATTTTCGGCCTATAAGCCTATATAGATCGAATCAAAAAAAAAAAAAACAAAAAAATTCGGTCCACTTCATCCCAAAATTATTATCTGATATTAACCGAAAATTATAGGCGTTGTCCTTGAACATAACTGGAACCTCATGGAACGTTTCAAAGCGATCCGCTATATTTCCGCTTTCTAGCGTGGTAATGGTTTATTAAATAATATCTGAATACGTATGTAGCTGTAAATATTTAGGTGTAGCTCCCACATCCGAGTATATACGACAATGTAATTGGTATCTATTTAAAGGTAAACCACTCCTCTTGGATATACTATCAACTTCTCGGCTCTATGTCTCTTAGGAGTAAGTCTATACGCTGTAGAATACAAATTTTGTAATTTTTCACACAAAAGTCAGGGTCCATTTGGCCCAATCCCCTTCTCCGTGTAAAAATTCAAGATGTTTAGGCCATAATTACGGCCTCTGGAGCGACCAGAAAAACCGACAAAAAGTAAGTTTTTGGTCCATTTCATCCCCTAAATAGTAACCGATGTTTATCAAAAACAATAGGGGTCTTCATTGGGCAGAACCCATCCTACATGCAAAATTTCGTGAAGATTGGTCCATAACTGTGGCCTGTATCGTGTTTACAAATTATAATGGACAGACGGACGGACGGACGGACACACATGTGTACATCGACTCAGCTCAGGTGGGTCTAGGACCAATATTTCTCGGTGTTACAAACTCTTGGGGCTGCACAAAGCTATAATACCCTGACAACATAGTTGTGTAGGGTATAAATACAGACCCATTGTATAATCACACACACACATATTAACCAGTAAGAAAAGTAGTAAAGTCGGACTGGGCCGACTATATGATACCCTTCACTACTTTGGGTATATTCTACATATGTCTTCTAACAGACGACGCCTTTTCGAAGGAACATTGAAATGAAATTGAACGAACTTGAATATGTGATATTTATGCCTTTCTGGAACCTATGCTAAATTTCATTTCATTCGGTAAAGTTTGGAGTCGCTTGCGTACAATGGGACAGATTTATGTAAATCGATTTAGAGCAAACTTGATACACACTACTCGGTAGGTCGCTCTCTTCAAAATGAAATCTAAATCAGACACCCGTTTGAAATATATATGAGTCTGCATCTGCACCAATTTAAACAAAACGCAATAACATCATTCAAGTCCCAATTCGATACGTTGTGCAAAATTTGGTGTCAATCGGTGCAAAATTTACGTAAACTCCTAGCAAAATATATATGGGATCTATATATAAATCTGAACCGATTTCAACGAAATTTGCCAGGGATTTATTTCTTTAACTTCAGTACGCTGTGCCAAATTTGTGTAAAACCAAATATATATAGGGACTATGGTGCACCATTTACACAAAATCGGACGAGAATATATATATGGAGCTATATCTAAATCTGAACCGATTTTCAGGAAACTTAGCACAATTCAATCTAGACATAATTCAGAACGCTATGCCAAATTTCGTTCAAATCGAAAGATATATATGTATGGGAGCCATATTTAAATCTGAACCGATTTTCACGAATCTTAACACTCATCGTTCTAAACTTAATCCAGTACGCTATGCCAAACTTCATACAAATCGAAAGTTATATAGGGACTTTGGTGCACCTTTTACATAAAATCGGATGAAAAAATATATGGGAGCTATATCTAAATCTGAATCGATTTCCCCGAAACTTACCACTCATCACTCTAGACTAAATTCATTACACTAAATCGAAGGATATAAAGGGACTTTGGTTAGATTGGGTGTAGCTCCCATATATATTTTCGTCCGATTTAATGTAAATAGTACACCAAAGTCGATGGATATAAAGCTTCGATTTGTACGAAATTTGGCATAGCGTAATGAATTTAGTCTAGAATGACGCTATGCCAAATTTCGTGCAAATCGAAGAATATTTAGGATTATTGTGCACGATTTAGATAAAATCGGACGAAAATATATATGGGAGCTATATATAAATCTTAACCGATTTTCACGAAATTTAACCCACGTCTTTGTAGACTTAATTCAGTACGCAATGCACAATTTCTTGCAAATCGAAGGATACAAATGGACTTTAGTACACTATTTACCTAAAATCGGACGAAAATATATATGGGTGCTATATCTAAATCTGAACCGATTTTTCCCAATTTCAACAGGGTTCGTCATTGGCCCGATAAGTGACCTGTGCCAAATTTCATCCAATTCGAATCAAAAATGCGACCTGTCCTTTGTTTAGAATTTAACATGACCAGACATTAAATCGATTTAATAAGTGATTCTATGCATATTCTTAAAAGGAACAATCTCGTTTCCTTTTGCCTGTTACAAACATATACACAAAGACATAATACCATGTTCCACGGTGTGATGTTGGAGAGTTGTTTCGGCAATAGAGTTATTGATTAGAAGTTTGAAAATATTTTTCACAAAAAAAATGTTAAAAAAAATCCAATAATGTCCAGCTATAAGCGTGGACTAAAAAATAGAAAGAATAGGATAAAAGTAGGACGGCTCGACTAAAGGTCATGAACCTCTAAACGGCGATGAAGATCCATCTTTTAATTCAGCTTAAATTCAATTGGGGCCGATGCGACGAAAGTCGTCAATAGGCAACGGTATTTGTTAGAGTTGGGGCAGTTCATAACAGAACACATGATCGAACTCTTTGCTCTGCCAACCAAGACACTTGTAGGTTAAGAAGTAGAGGGAGTAGAACTAAAAAAGGGATACTCCTTGTGGTAGGTTTGGGCAGGCCTTCTATGGAAAGGCTATTGAAGACTGCAAGATAGGGCGGAGGAAGTCACCAGAAGTTGTGAGGGAAAAACATCCAAACAACAAAAGTGAGGGAGAAGATAACCTTTATCGAATTGAGACGGCAATAATGGCTATAATAGAAAAAAATTAATTTTTTTTATGGCTATCAAACTTATAAATTCCAATGACCACTCTCTATTTTATTAAAATATAATCCATTTATTTAAATGTATTTTTTTATGTATCTGAATAATAAAATTTTAACCAACTTTAATTCGAATAATTTACTACAATAAAAAGTGCAAAACTAAAAATGTAAATATTCATTCAAGGTTTATTTATTCCAACCACACTTTTTGTGGGTTTGGTCGTAGATATATGGTTATACCACACATAATATTACTTCAGGTGCTGGTGGTGTTGCTCAAAAGATTACCTTTGGATGGAAACAAAACAAAAAAACGATGTGAATAAAAAAGTTTTCAACTTAAAACTAGGACATGAATGCATTTCTATTGTGTGTCTCTTTTTTGTGTTCTCAATTCAACATTAAATGTTGTTTTTTCAAGCAGATTTTTTTATTATTATATGTGTGATATTGACACTAGGATCCGTATCTTCATTGTTCTACTTGCAATGTTTTCAAATATATATAAAACATTTTCTTTAATTCCCTCCCCTTCGCCCTGATTTGCATACAATGGTAGAGAATATAGTTGTGTGACCTCCAAAAAGTATGCTATGAAATTTAATAAAAAATGCGGTTTTTGAACTTCTTCTACAACAATTCCGATGGAATACAATGGTGACATTACGTGCTTCCTCCTTCTATATATCACATAGATACCTCACATATATGCCTGAGAGTGTGTGTGTGGAAAATGATTAGTGTGTTTCTCTTAAAATATTTCATACATGCCATCTATGATAGTGTGTGTGAGAGAGTGTGTGTTACTGTACTGAATTGTGGACATTTTTGGTAATATATTATCTAACTGTAGTAATATTACGAAAATTTGGGGAAGAATGTGGAGAATTGAGTTGTAGCATGAATTGGAATATAAATAAGGTTTATTTCTTAATATCAAATTCAAAAATAATTATAATAAAAATATGTGTGGGCACCACCATTAAATTAAATATATAAAGGGGCATTAAATGTCCTCTGATTAAATGGGACATTTGTATGAACAATAAAATGATTCCTAAAAAAATCCACGCTTATAATAGTCCTTGAAAATAATTATTTAAAAAATCCACGCTTATAACAGTCCTTGCAAATAATTATTTAAAAAAAATCCACGCTTATAATAGTCCTTGAAAATAATTATTTAAAAAATCCACGCTTATAATAGTCCTTGAAAATAATTATTTAAAAAATCCACGCTTATAGTCCTTGAAACGTTATATTTAAAAAATCCACGCTTATAGTCCTTGAAACGTTATATTTAAAAAATCCACGCTTATAGTCCTTGAAAATAATTATTTAAAAAATCCACGCTTATAACAGTCCTTGAAAAAATAGCACACTTCTAGCTGCGATTGTCCTTGAAACAAGTTATGTATGAAATCTAACCTTCAAGCTTTAATGGTTATATGTTAAATAAAATACTCAAAAATAGAATTTCATGAATTTTGTAAAACATATTAAAACCAGTAAGGGTAGTAGTAAAGTCGTACGGGGCCGACTATTTGATACCCTTCAACAATGTGGGTAAATTAAACGAATCCTAACTTCCTAACAGAAGGGTCAATAACATGAAATTGGATGAACTAAAATATGTGACCTTTATCAAAATGTGAACCGACATAGATTATCAAGAAATTTTACACACATTATTCTAGACTCAATTCAGTACGCTATGCCAAATTTCATGGAAATTGAAAGATATATAGAGACTTTGGTGCAGTATTTACAATAAATCGGACGAAAATATATATGGGATCTATATCCATACCTGGACCGATTTTCACGAAACTTAACACACTTCATTCTAAGCTTAATTCCGTACGCTGCGGCAAATTTCGTGCAAATCGAAAGATATATAGAGACTTTGGTGCAGTATTTACAATAAATCGGACAAAAATATTTATGGGAGCTAGATCTAAGTCTGAACCGATTTTCACACATCATTCTAGACCCATTTCAGCACGCTGTGGCAAATTTCGAGCAGATCGAAGGATATATAGGGACGTTGGTGCACTATATAAAGAAAATCGGACGAAAATATATATTCGAGCTATATCTAAATCTGAACCGATTTTCACGAAACTTTCCACACATTATTCTAGACCCATTTCAGTACGCTATGCAAAATTTCGTGCAAATCGAATGATACATAGAGAATTTGGTGCAGTATTTACAATAAATCGGTCGAAAATATATACGGGAGCTATATCTAAGTCTGAACCGATTTTCACGAAATTTTACACACATCATTCTAGACCCATTTCAGTACGCTATGCCAAATTTCGTGCAAATCGAATGATATAAAGAGACTTTGATACACCATTTACCTTAAATCGGACGAAAATATATATGGGAGCTATACCTAAACCTCAACCCATTTTTTCAAAACTTTTCATACATCACTCTTGTCTCATTTCAGTACGATATGCCAAATTTCGTGCAAATCGAATGATATATATGGACTTAGGTACACCATTTACCTTAAATCGGGCGAAAATATATATGGGAGCTATATATAAATCTGAACCGATTTTCAAGAAACTTAGCACACATCATTCAAAGCTCAACTAAATACGTTGTGCCAAATTTCGTGCAAATCTTAAGATATTTAGGGGCTTTCGTACAACATTTACCATAAATCGGACGAAAATATATATGGGAGCTACATATAAACTTGAACCGATTTTCAAGAAACTTAGCACACATCATTCTAGGCTCAATTCAGTACGCTGTGCCAAATTTCGTGCAAATCGTAAGATATTTAGGGACTTTGGTACACCATTTACCTCAAATCGGTCGAAAATATATATGGGAGCTATATGTAAATCTGAACGGATTTTTCCCAATTTCAATAGGGTTCGTCCTTGGGCCAAATGAATGAGCTGTGCCAAATTTCATCCGATTCGAATAATAAATGCGACCTGTACTTTGTTTACAATTTAACATGGAAAGACAGACGGACAGACGGACAGGCGGACAGACGGACGGACATGCATAAATCGACTTAGAAAGTGATTCTATGCATATTCTCAAAAGTAACCATGTTTCTATCTCGTTTCCTGTTACAAACATATGCACAAAGACACAATACCCTGTACCACAGTGTGGTGAAGGGTATAAAAATATGGATTTGAATGGATTTCCATGATAAGTAAAATTCTATTATTTTTTAGTTTGCTTTATTAAATTTTGCGTTATTTCAATAAATTGAAAATAAAATAATACTTGACAGGATACATATTTCAGTACTTAGAACAAGTGAGATACTCTGAGCACACCAGCTGTGACCATGAACTGCAAAAGTAATGATGCCAAATTAGCTGATTGTCTAAATGAAAGCAACTTAATTATACACAAAAATAAAATTTATTGTTCCACAACATCCCACATGACAGACAAACACTGAACATTTGCATACATATGGAAATGAGAAACGACAAAAAGATTAATGCATATGGGACAAAAACAAGTGCCAAGAGTAAGTATCTGAAAAGTACTTCCGAAAATAAAAACGAAGGACACAATACAGCTACAAAAAATTTTGGCAATGTTTGTTTGTTATTGGAAACAACAGAGTACAACACACAGTTAGTTAGTTAACTGTTGAAATAAGGTCAATGCAACACTAAACCACAAATATGTATTTGTTGCAGAGCTCTGCTGGGTTGTACTCTGACAAGAGACAAAATTAGTTGCACTTGCAGGCATCTGTCATGTCCTTTTTTAATGCTTTTTATTTGTCTGTCCAATATGTGTGTATATCCCTTTGATTGTGTGTAAGCATTCAAACACACTCTCTTACATACATTGGTATATATATGCATACACTGACAAATACTGCATTAGATTGTAGACATTATGCCCTCAGATTGTGCCACTAGGCGTGTGCACAAAAATAACACTAAAGTTTATTGGTTTACATCAACCAACAAAAACATCACAAATACTCACACACACAAAAGAGTTTAACTAGAAATAAAAACATTCAACTCCACAAAAAAGGACGATAGTGTGACACATATACATGGTGGAATTTCTTGATTGTTTGTTCTAGAATGTGATTCTCGCCAGCAGCAGCGGAAGAACAAATGCATCAGCATATTTGGATATTAGAAAGTTTTTACAAATAAAAATTTCGTTGCATACTATGTCCCGTATGCAATGTCAACAATCCGTGTGATTGGGAATGTGTGTGTGTCTTCAACACTAACAGCAAACACTTGCATAACACCTAATAATATTGGCGTCAGGTTGTTAGAATATGTTGCCAAATATAAATAACATAGATAACTAATTTGTTGTGAGTTTAAATCAAATTCTACTAACTAAAAAAAAATTAAAAAAACACGCTTCTGATTGTCCTTGAAAAAATGTACTTGAAAAATCCACGCTTCTGATAGTCCCTGAAAAAATTTATTGGAAAAATCCACGCTTCAAATAGTCCCTGAAAAAATTTATTGTAAAAATCCACGCTTCTGATAGTCCTTGAAAAAAATTATTTAAGTCGGATGGGTTATGTTATGTTACCCTGGTGAAGGGTAACATAACATAACTATCAGAAGTGTGGATTTTTTAAATATATTTTTATACCCTACACAACTATGTTGTCAGGGTATTATAGCTTTGTGCAGCCCCAAAAGTTTGTAACGCCGCGAAATATTGGTCCTAGACCCACCTTTAAGTATACCGATCGTCATATCTCGACTAGCTGAGTCGATCTAGACATGTGTGTCCGTCCGTCCGTCCGCCCGTCCGTCTGTCCATTATAATTTGTAAACACGATACAGGCCACAGTTATGGACCAATCTTCACGAAATTTTGCATGTTGGATGGGTTCTGGCCAATGAAGACCCCTATTGTTTTTGGTAAAGTTCGGTTAATATTTAGGGGATGAAATGGACCAAATACTAAATTTTTGTCGGTTTTTCTGGTCGCTCCAGAGACCGCAGTTATGGTCCGAACATCGTGAAATTTTACATGGAGAAGGGGATCGGGCCTAAGAATAAGCATGCCTGTTTTCAGAAAGATCGGTCAATATTTAGCGGGTCAAATGGGCCCTGACTTTTGTGTGAAAAATTACAAAAATTTTATTCATGGGCGGATATACTTGCTCCTGAAGGACATATACTCGAGATGTTTTTAGTATGTCCAAGATGAGTTGTTGACCTTCAAATTGATACCAATTATATGGCTGTATGTACTCCGATGAGGAAGTTATACGTAATTAAGTAAAGACGACTATGTACATATTATTACTATTACTCCATTAGAGGACGGAAATGTCGCGCTGATCGCTTTGAAATTTTACATGAAGTTCCGATTATGGTCAAGGACGACGCCTATAGTTTTCGGTGAAGTTTTGATTTCATTCAGAGGGTGCAATGAACCGAAAACTTTAATTTTATCAGATTTTCTCTAGAGGCAATTATTATATGTACAACATCACATATTTTACAAGGTGAAGGGGATCTGACCAAATACTTAGAGCGGCTGTTTAGATGATGATCGGTCAATTTTCCGAGGATTAAATCAACCAAAACCTAAAGTCACCATTTTTTTATTTTATGGCGTAACAATTCACTTCAAGAAAAAACATTTTGGAAAATATGCAAGACTTAGAAAGATGAGTTGTTGATCTATAATCGGTAAAAAGGGTGCAAATACCACGAAATATTGCCCAGGCTCAGAATATAGAACCGCCGAAAGTTTGCTTTTCGTGGTAGTTGTGTAGGGTATCATATGGTCGGTCCCGTCCGTCTATACTGCTCCGCTCACTGGTACTAATATTGTTTGGGTATATTCAACAGATGAATCCTAACAGACGTCACATTTTTGAAGGACCAATATATGAGAGCTATATCTAAATCTGGACCGATTTTCAGGAAACTAGACCTAATTCAGTACGCTTTGCCAAATTTCTTGCAAATCGAAAGATATATAAGGACTTTGGTACATCAATTACATTAAATCGGACGAAAATATATACGGGAGCTATATCTAAATCTGAACCGATTTTCAGGAAACTTAACACACATCACTCTAGACTCAAGAAATTAAGAAACGTTTTTTGACGGGACTAAAAAGTGTGGATTTATTAAAGCAGATTTTTTGAAGGAGCTATAAAACATAGATTTTTTAAAAGTATTTTTGAAGAAAATATAATGCGTGAAATTAAACATTTTTTTAAGTGAGTATAAAGGGTGGATTTACTTAAAAAATATTTTTGTAGATAACATAAGGCGTGAATTTTTTTGAAAGGATTATCCACTGTGTCACACTGTTTATAGAACCTAAAGAACACAGGTTAATTGTCACGATTCTCTCTCTCTCTCTCTCTTAGAGATACCCAAAAATACTTAGTCAGAATGTGTGTTTACTGTGAATTGCTCTAATGACTTTATATACGATTCTATTATTTGTCTTGCCTAACTAAATTGTCCTTTTTCTTGACATTTAAAGTGAATATTTGAAATTAGACAAAAAAGAACAGCTGAATTGCTGCTTTGGAATTCTAGCAAAGGACAAAAAAGCGAAATACAGCCTTGCTTTAAATGAGTTTATTTACAGAGAAAACCAACGAGAACTGTATTTTATGTGTAAATAAGTGTGTGTGCAGTTGATTTTTTCCACAGTCCAATTGTAAGTTCAGCATGTCTGTATCAAACAACGTTTGTCGGAATCCTTTCTAGTGGTATTTGCCTTTTTTATTTGCCTATTACTGCTACTACTACTACAACAACTACCACCACTACAAACAAGCTGTGTATGGAGCTGAAAGCAGTTCTGGGCAATTGTTGTAGTATCATTATCAAATAATGGTTGAGAGACTGTGGTTCCAAAATTAAAGTATGTTCGAAATATTGTGTATGAGTTGAAAACATTTTCAAAAGGACATTCTACCGATTTTTTTTAGGATACGGGTATAAAGATTTTTTTTAATCAAACGTCCTTTATTAAAATTAAAAAATCTATCAACTAACTTGATGATTGGTTCCGACTTTTAATTGCTATAATATAAACCTAACCACTGTTCCTTCCTCCCTAACAAAATTTGCCGGCATGACTGCATTCAGCCTGCGCCAGGCTGCTAGTCATGTGCAACGACTCAGCTAGCTGAGTTGTTTAACAAAATTTCAAGGTCCCTTTGTTGTGTACATTCTGCTAACTCGTTATTCTGTTGTTGTGTTTTCGTTTATTTGTTTGTGGGTTGTATTTTGCCTTTTTTGTTCGGACAAATAAAGACAATAATGCAGTTAAGGATAAATTAAGAAAATAAAACTACAAAAAATATTTGCAATATCCTCTGCAGAAAAACAGTAGCTGGCGAGAGACAAACGTTAAATGCAGATCATACAGACAGAGGCGGATGGTGAAATAACTAAAGCAAGGATTTTGGGTGTAAGCTCTAGGCCTTAGATTTCAGCTGTACCAGTTGTGTGTTGTAGATGTGGTGCGTTGCGGCATTGTAGTCTATGTTGGTGCTGCTGGTACTAATGCTATTTGTTCAGTTCAGTAGTTATCTTGTTTTTAGTCTAATTCAAGTGCACCAATTCTAATGTCTCTGTTGTTTCCAAAAAGGACTAGGAAAATTCCTGTTAAGAATATTAAAAACAATTGTATTATCCCTTAGGCATATAAATATAAATTTTTTGTTTTATAGTTAAATAATCGGTTTAGTTAAATGGAAATAGGAAAAAACAACAATTGAAAAAGGTTTTGTTGAATATAAAAAACAGAACCTCAGTCTGATAGAGCATTACCAAAAATTACCGATTGATATCGACGGTTCATTAGAAATAATAAAGAACCTAATAATGGGATTATTGTTATATGAGCCAATACCAAAACGGGGATCGATATTGATCATTTTGGGTAGTGAAATTTGACAACCAATGAGAATACAAAAAAATCAGATGACATAAATTCGGTTCAAGAACGTGTCCAAAACCCCAAAATAATGATTTTTAGTACACAGATGTAAGGTTGCCCATATATAGACAGAGTATACCCTTAAAAATTTGTTAACATTTGGATTAAGATTTGGATTAACATTTTTTTTTTTTTTTTTTTTTGGGAAAAGGATGTGTTACACAATGAGAACCCAAAATTTCAAAATTACAGCCAATTTGAATAAAAAACGTGCTTCAAAATCATCAAAAATACCGAACTTTGAGGGTATTTTTATATGGAGATACCCAGAAAATTGTGTTAATGTTTATAATTTTTTGTACGGAGATGCGCCATACAATGAAAACCCCAAATACCAAATTACAGCCAATTCAGATAGAAAACGTTCCCAAAATACCAATTATTGGAGTATACCGTTATATGGAGATACCTTGAAACTTTGGTCAATATTAATCAGGGTACAGGGATATACTATACATACAGAACCCAAATACCAAATTACAAGAAAACGTGTCCAAAAATCCAAATATTGGTGGTACATTTATATGGGGGCTACCCTGAAATTTATGGCAATGTTAATAATTTTGTGTACGGAGATGTGCTCCCATTTGCAATAACAAACGTCCTAGGAGTACTAGCAATATCTCTTCAGAGCTCAATCTTAAATATTTTGATCTCTATAGTGATTTCAACAGATGGACATACAGACAGAAGAACAAGCATAAGTCGACATAAAATTGTGTTTTGATCTAGAATACGAGGGCAAGTGGGAAAGTTCTTAGCCTAGCGCAGAAAGTGCTGTATAAATACAAAAAAGGTAAGTTTTTTGCAGACTTTCATCTCTGTTTTGAACACATGTTAATTTTTGTTTCGATCTGGCAACTCTTTCATATATATTTGAAGATTTAAAAGATAAGAAAAATAATTTTCTAAATATAGTTGTTGTGGTTTTGTTGTTGTATTTGGCGATTAAAGAAAAGTCCTTATTTTTGATGGCGGTCATCATAACTCCTCACTGGAACATCGGAAAGAGTTCATGTGCGGCTCCAGATGAACTATAATTATTGGCATCGGTCAGAAATTAACAAGATGGCGGATCTTCGAACGTTTTTTTTTTTTTTTGAAAATTTGCCATTTTTTTACCGCAAACTCCCAGAGAAACATGTGAAAATTTGTAACCTATTGGATTATTAGTTTATGAGTTATCGTACCCGCCATTCGTAAACACACAGTTTCAAGAAATATGCGTTTAAAGTTTGACAATCACTTGATGCTGACACAATAAATCGGCTATATCTTCAAAAGTCCTTAAGATTTTCACTTCAAATTTTGTAGGGACATTCGAACTAATTCGAAAATTTTTGTAACACCGAGAATGGAAGTGGCCACCTTAAAGCAAACTATGCCGAATTTCGTGCAAATCGAATGATGTATAGGGACTTTGGTGCACCATTTATATTATATCGGACGAAAATATATATGGGAGCTATATCTAAATCTGAAGTGATTTTTCCAATATTCGATAGGGTTCGTCCTTGGGCCAAATAAATGAGTCTTGCCAAATGTCTTCTAATTTGGATCATAAATTCTAACTGTACTTTGTTTAAAATTTAACATGGACAGACGGACATGCATAAGTCAGAAAGTGGTTCTATACATATTTTCAAAAGGAGCCATGTGTTTATTTCGTTTCCTTTTGCCTGTTACAAGCATATCCATAAAGACATAATACCCTGTATCACAGTGTGGTAAAGGTTATGGGTAAAACAGGGTGATGCAACCCAGATTATTTTTTGTTTCTTCTCGATTTGTGACTAAGTAAAAGTAAAAGTCTACAAAATTTGGATTATGTTCCTTATCTACCATTTTTCGAAAATTTTCTGCATCTACCTTTAAATGATGCTGAAATTTTGAAGCTCGATTTTAAATGTTTTTTGAATTTTTCTCCTAGTTTCAATGAGTAATTAGGAATTTCCAATTGTTGTACTCGCGAATCTGAGTAATTTGATATATATTTTAGGTATGTAGTATGCACAGTTTCACAGTAATATCCATCCTAATTATCGTGGATTTCAAACTAAACTTAAAAACTTCACCCAAAGAGAGAGATGTGCCTCATTTATTTCAAAAATAGATTTCTTAATGAAAAACATTGAAGTAGGTATAGATCGATGTATTATGCGCGTTGAAGGCATATGAACTTTTTGGAAATGATTCGCGTTTTGGGTACTTCAATACAACGTGTACTACATATAAGCCGTCAAAGAAAATTTCACAAAACATACATGAATTGGAAGATAACCTTCAGTATTTCCTGGGCCACCATTTTCTTAATTTTAGAGCGAAGTCAATAATCCTAGTTCATACGAGAGTCAGACATGTACTCTTTCTAACACCGTTGGAATTTTCGGATTCCGATGTTCCAGTGAGGAGTTATCATGCCCGCCATCAAAAATAAGGACTTTTCTTTAATTACAAAAAACAACAACAAAACAATAACAAAATTTTTTTGTAAATTATTTTTCTTCTCTTTTAAATCTTCAATTATATATGTGCAAAGTTACAAACCTTAACAAGCATTGGTATTGATTTACCAGCCCATTGAAAATCTTGAAAAAATAAAATCGAGAATGGGGGGGTTCCCTTAATATAATATATTCATATTCCTATTTTACGAAGGAAGTCATATATCAACGTTTTTGGACAATATAATAAAAAACGTTATTTTAAGATTTTTTTCGAATGTACAACATTAAAACCTTCATAATTTTACCCGCATCAATCAAAAATTTGATCGCGAACGGATTCGGTGTCACGATATATACCAAAAATCATAGATGTAGTAAAAAAAAATAAACAAGTGAAAAAGCGTTAAGTTCGGCCGGGCCGGATACCCTCCACCATACATGCAATGAAAATATAGGGAACATATCAAAAAGTGGGCATATACCGATAATTCTACAAACCGATTTATGTAAACCAAATACAAACTACAGCAATTTTTAATGGGGATTTTTCCTAAAATCTGTAAGATCCAAAAAGTGGACTGATACCGATAACGCATGGTAGACTATTAAATCCTCAAACTACTGTAATTTAGATTACAAAGTTATATGAAGCTATGCCTAAAGGGGGACCAATATTGATTACATAGTGTAGAAAATAGTGAATATTTGGGGATATCATTATATGAGGGCAATGCCTAAATTATGACCGGTATATGCCAATTTTGGACCCAATATTTTAATTGTTTATCTCAATTATTTCCTTCAGGAGGCATCACTATATTGAGGAGATGCCTAAATGTCTGCCGATATATTTCATTATTGTCATGTTTGAATTATTTTATCACAATATCTTTAGGAGGCGGAATGCTTACAACAGATGCCTAAAACGTCTTTGTAGGGTAGAGATTGACTATTCCACGTAACGACTACCCAACCCCAAAATCAGATAACTATTTCAATATAAAAATATAAAAAAGGGGGTGAATATTAATATTTTTTGGTGGGGAGATTTGTTACCATATACGACTACAAAATACCAAATTTCACCGAATTCGGTTGAAAAACGCGCTCAAGAAACTCAAAATAACGAAAATTGGGGGAACCCTTATACGGGGGCTACCCGATAAAATTAACCTATATTTATAATTTTTTGTGGAGAGATTTGCTACCCAATAAGAACTCAAATTACTAAATTACAGCCAATTCGGTGAAAAAATCCGGTCAAAACCCACAAACAACTGGAAATTAGGAGGTACCCTTATATGGGGGCTACCAGAAAAAGTGGACCTATATTTATAATTTTTAGTGGGGAAATTTGGTACCCAAAAAGAACCCCATGTACCAAATTTCAGCGAATTCGGTTGAAAACCGTGCACAAGATTCCTAAAATACCGAAAATTGGAGGGTACCCTTATATGGGGGCTACCCGAAAAAATTTACCTATATTCATCATTTTTTGTATAGAGACATGCTACCAAATAAGAACTCAAAGTACCGAGTACAAAGTACCATTTTTCGAATTCGGTCGAAAAATGCGATCAAACCCCCCAAAATACCGCAAAATTAGGCGTACCCTTATATGGGGGCTATCCGAAAATATGGATCATATTTATAATTTTTAGTGGAGAGATTTGCTACCCAATAAGAACAAAGTGTTACAAATTTCAGAGAATTCAGTTGAAAACGCGCTTAAGAACCTCAAAATACAGAAAATTGTGGGGTACCCTTATATGGGAGCTATGCCTCAACGTGGACCGATATGCAAAATGTTGGCGATCTATCTCAATTCGTTTAGACGCTAGAGTGATTAATACAGACAGATGGACAGACGGGCATGGCTATATCGTCATAGAATTTTACGCTGATCAAGAATATATATATTATACATATATAATGTATATATACATTTTATATTATCGGAAATGATTATTTTGAAGTGGTATAAAAAACCGATTTTTTGAAATGTTAAAAAATTAGCAATATTTGTCATATATATTTTATGGAATTTCCGGTAAATATATGGTATTCCAAACTTAATGGCACATTAAAAATAAAAATGTTATTTAAAGTATTGTTTCGCTTAATTCCATTAGTCACTGGACTGTGAGAGAGAAAAATATAATGTTCTTCTCAATTTACTATTTCGTTGTGTGTGATGTCATTGAAACCACGAATTTCTATTTGCAAGAATAAATATTTCATCAGATAAACAGTTCGTGTAGATTGCACTTTAGATTTAGTTCATCAGCGGTGACCATGAACTGAAATAATGATGTCAAATTAGGCGAGTGTCACAGCTAAAGTCATTGGAATAATCAAATACAAAATGTTTTGTTTTCTTTTTCGGAACAAGAACAAAACCTCAATTTCGAGAGGTGGAGAAGGTCACACAAACTCTGATCTAGAATATAAGAAATATAATTTTTTAAATTGAAAATAGTAGGAAATTAATATTTCGTTTAGAGGGAATATTTTAAAGACCTGTGTGACAAAGTAAAATAATGTGCCTAATATTGACTTTTTTTAATTTTTAAAAATGTATATTTACAACTGATGTAAATTATTTTTGCCGGGCATGTCATTTCTATTCAAAACAACACCCTAATTATTATTAATATCAGCAACAGGCTTAGTGGGCGTAAAAACCATTAGCTACCACACTCCTCATCACAAAAATAATCACACTGTTCCACAACCCCTTTACTAATGTAATTACATCTCACTACATTTTTAACCCTTTGTGGCCCAATGTTGCCCACAGGCAACAACATGTTTTAGAGCTAATATTTAATATACTGCTAGTAGATATATATTCTTTGGATTGCATACGTCAAGGCCTGTTTATGGACGACACATATCACAAGAAAAATCTAAAAAATTCAAATTTTTGGTAAAGTTATAAGCTTTTTAATATGGAGAAGAGGGCAAAAAATATGTACAGTACTAATTTGTGTTTACAGTCCAAATTATTTAAATCGCTTATTATTTGAAATATACGAACTCTGCCGTCAGACTTATTTTTGATTCTTGTAAAACAGAATATAGAGAATAATTTAAAATAATTTTTTCGTCGATTTTGCATTTGAGTTTCTTGATATTGGGCTTTTATTTTTCAGAAAGAATGTACTGTATTTCCCGAATGCAAGGATGTAGCGATGTCAAAATTTGTCCATATCCTATCTAGAATAGTTGCATTAAATCTGTGAACAGAAAATTGTTCTATGATTACGGAAAAAAATTCGGGGCTCAAAGGGTTAATTTGCTAAACAAAAAAGGGACTTACTTAACATCATGATCTTGTGGCACGATTTTAATAATTTATTAAAACAACAACGACAAATTAAAACGTTTTGCTACTAATCATTATTTTGCGTGATTCATATTAATTAACCACTCCCAGTGAGAGAGAGTCAGAGATATTTCAACGATTATTAAAATTTCTAATTTTAAAAACATTATTAACATGGTATCCATTTAAAAATACCCTTCCCCATCTCACCAAAAATATACCAAACATGCCGGTTAGCAATAAAACCTCACAGTAAAAAACTTGATGAATAATCAAAGATTCAAAACAATCGTAGCCTCAACAACCGCCAAGCACGTCGCTCATTGTGGAGCACAAAAATAAACGTACAAAAGCAACAATAACAAAAACATATTTACACCGTGGAGAGGTTGGGCTTTTTGTAATGGTTTATACCGCGTCATCACCATTTAATGATTTTCATAATTCTGCTGTTTAACACAATTTATAGCATAAGAGAGTACCGGCGACCAGGAGTAAAGAGGCAGCAATGAAAGGAAATTAACAACAATAACAACAAGGATAATACCACGAAAAAACGAAAAGTGTTGTATTGTGTGTCTATCGCATACTTTCATCTCAGCTGTAGAATGATGACACCGAGCAGTGGTGATAACGTGATGGAATTAAGGAAAAACTTAAATCTGAATTCTACTGAGAATTTTTTCTAGAAACAATTAAAAATTAAATTCAGTTGAATGATTTTTTGTATAGAAAAAAAAACTTGCATAAAACTGAGATTAAGTTGGTTCTATCTTGCAACTTTAAAGGGAAGAATTCAGTATATTGTAGCTTCTGAGTTCTATGTGGAATATAACTAAGTACAAAATCATAATTTCCAATTGGGATCTTTTCCTATAGAAAAACACCATAGTTCCACTGGGGAGTCGGAAGTCACGGAGGATAAAAATATCAATTCTTCAGACCAACAGAGCAACTCTTTTAATGTATCCCTTAAAAATCAACCCCGTTATTTCAGTAGAGAAAATTTTTGTCGAAAGAAAAAGATCTGATCTACTTTACACTTAAAAAATCTTTAGGCAAAATTTATTCTCCGTTATAAGGAATTAATATTTCTATATTAAAAATTATTTTAAATTTTTATATCATTTATCGAATTTTGGCCGTGCCGAACTTATAAGGAATATTTATATGGGGGTAAACTGCTGCCACACTTTCAGGAAAAATTGGGTTAGGTCCTCTATGGCCGACTCGGTTAAAAATCATATCTAATTTCTCAAAATAATCACCAGTCAGTCAATCAGTCGTTCTATGTTTTCGGTCGCAAGATTTTGCACCCAAAGAGAACGCAAAATAATAAAAAAAAACAGTGAGCGGAGCAGTATAGTCGGACGGGGCCGGCCATACGATACCCTACACAACTACCACGGAACTCTAACTTTCTGCCGACGTTCATTCTGAGCGTGGGCAATATTTCGTGATAGTTGCACCCTCTTGCCCGATTAAAGATCAACAGCACCTCTTCCTTACACTGACATATTTTCCGAATATTCCCAATATTGAGTACAGCCCTTCTAATTAATTGTCCAGATACCCTTCATCGTGGATTGTGTTGTGATGTTCGGATTATAATTGTGGCCTATAGATCGTCTCGAAAAACATTAAAAAAAAGTTTTCGGTCCACTTCGTCTCAACATTTTGATCTGATCTTCCCCAAAATTATAGCCGATATCCCTGACCATACCTGGATCCTCATTGAACATTTCAAAGCGATCAGCGCTATATTTCCGCCCTCTAGTGTGACAATGGGTTACTATATAATATCTCAGTACGTAAGCACTTGTAAATATTTAAATGTAACTCCCACATCTGAGTACATACGACCATATAATTAGTATCAATTTAAAGGTCAACCACTCCTCTCAGATATGCTATCAACTTCTGGGGTCTTTGTTATTCAGGGGTAAATATATACGCTATAGAATAAAAATGTTGTCATTTTCACACAAAAATCCATTTGACCCGCTAAATATTGGCCGATCTTTAACAAAACAATCATGCTTATTCTATGGCCCGATCTCCTTCTCCATGCTAAAATTTGCGGTATTTGGGCCATAATTGCGGCTTGTGGAGCGACCAGAAAAACCGACAAAAATAATGTTTTTGGTCCATTTCATCCCCTAAATATTAACCGATCTTTTCCAAAAACAATAGGGGTCTTCATTTGCCAGAACCCATCCTACATGCAAAATTTCGGGAAGATTGGTCCATAACTGTGGTCTGTATCGTGTTTACAAATTATAATGTTCAGACGGACGGACGGACACACATGTCTAGATCGACTCAGCTAGTCGAGCTATGACGATCGTTACACTTAAAGGTGGGTCTAGGACCAATATTTCGCGGCGTTACAAACTTTTGGGGCTACACAAAGCTATAATACCCTAACAACATAGTTGTGTAGGGTATAAAAATAATCAAATACGTTGAAGTTGGGGTCATTTTTGATAATTTATGTAAGGGAGATGAAAATAGATTGAAAAACGTATTCAAGCACCCTAAAATGTCGCAATTTGGGATGAACCTTTGTATAAGGGCTACCCTTATAAAATATACCAATATACGTGGATTCTACTTTATGGTGGAGGTTATATTAAAATGCCACACAGGATCTCACGTTGTACTTTTTTTATAGCAGAAAAAACATGAACGTTAGTGAATCTGAGGTTGTGATTTTTTATTGGCGAAATATTTTATTGGAAAAAATATGCACCTCAGTGTACCAGAGTTTGTGGTTTTTTCCACAAAAAAAAAAAAAAAAAAAAAAAAAAAACCTCAGTGTATCTGTGATTTTGTATAAAAAATTAAATTCAGAATTAAAGAAAACATAGTTGTGTAGGGTATAAAAATAATAGGGACATTTATTTTAGGGCTATTAGAAACCATGATCCTTTATTGAAAATTTTCTGAGAAGAAGTTTTTTAATAATAAATAAAAACATTGAAACACACTGTTCGGGTCATAATTGTGGCCTCTAGAGCGTCTATTTTATCCCGTGCATATTGAACGCCTTTGATTCAAATCAAACCTACATACAAAAATGAAAAACGATTGGTCAGTATTTTGAATAAAAATTCGAATAGGCACACATACGATCGATATACTAAAAGGTGGACTAAGGATATTTCGTGACGTTACGAACACTTGGATCCAAAAAAAATTTAAAAGACCATCACAACATAGTTTTATAG
Organism: Musca vetustissima; assembly: GCF_032173495.1. Lineage (NCBI taxonomy): Eukaryota > Metazoa > Arthropoda > Insecta > Diptera > Muscidae > Musca > Musca vetustissima. Next base: position 137,016 of record NW_026873417.1, read on the forward strand.
ACCCACTGACACTTAGGTATTTTGCTATTAACATATGGAGAACTGAGTTAAATTTTTTATAGAAAACCTAAAATGAGTTTTGTTTTTTATGCCTTTTTAGGGCGAAGATCATTCAAAATTATTCTATTCCAAAATGATATTTTTTTTATAGAAAAAACATAATTATTGAGAATTTCAAATGTTCGTTTTATTGATAAAAATCAATTAGAATACTAACATTTAAATTCAACACTAACATTTTTAATCAGTCTATTGGAGATTTATTTATCGGGACTTATGAGGGGGCTACTGCATGGTAAATTACGAAATATCGATGAGAGCTCATCACATCAAATTAAAAAGACTTAGATAGGAAATTGCCCAACATTCCCTAAAATACCCTGAAACGAAAGCCAATATTGATAATTTTTGGTTTATACTCAAATGGAAATTCAAAATATAAAGTTGGAGGCAATTTGGTTAAAAATCCTTAAAATCCTAAACACCCAAAATACCTAGATTTGGGAGATATAATTATGTAAGGCTTCTATAAAAAGTTGATCAATATAGAGTCTAAACGCAACCAGAGAGTCATGATTCAGCGTTATACTTTTTCGCCGGCGTGAAAACCAAACCAAAGAGTTGGCGGCTAGCGTCACAAAATGTCAATTATTTGTTTTCATTTTTTGGCAGAATATTATACGTTGTGCAAACCAAATTCAATTTCTTCAGAAGATTCCAAGTTATACAAAATGCCGTATTTTTTGTTTCCTCGATCATTTTTTATTTCATTTTATTATTAATTCGTTAAAAAACATCCATAATCTTTGAAAATATTTGTTTTTTAACAGCACTGCCATATGTTTTGATATAAATTCTCATTGAAATTTGGTAGCACTGTTGATTTTTACCTAAAATATGGCAACTCAATTGAGAGCAAGAGAGAAATTTTGAGTATGACGCTGAGCAAAAATGAATAAAATCTATTCTAGCGTCATGCCGCTAGACGCGAACGTCAGCCGTCGCGATTTCCCGTTGCCAATAAGAAACACACGGCAAACGACTGTCGCTGACTCTAGACTCTATGGTTGCGTTTAGACTCATAGATTTTCATAAAAAAATCAAACCTCAGTTTAATCAGATTTTAATATATCCATTTAATATTAATGTTTTAAAATTGTCCTTACTCCAAATGCTTAGAAAAAAACTGCCGTAATTGTTCAACCTTGAGAAGTTGACGACACTGGCTACATGTTATGACGCGGCATGTTCAAAAAAATAACAAAACCAACAATTCATAAACACAATTCCGTAAAATGTATGAAGACGAGAAGGGGGAAAATAGTCATAATAATAACACACATACACTCACACACAGAAAAGAAAAACAGACAATGCGGATATAAAACACATGAATGGAATATGGAGGATGAACGAATATCAAAAGAATGCCTTGGCTAAAATACAATAAACCAAGGAGGAGGAAGAAGAAGAAAACAAAAGAGCGAAAAATCATAACAACAGCAGAAAAGAAATAAAAGTAATACTGACCTGACCTACTCTAAAGCTGCAAATAATCCGAAAAAAATGAACGGCGACAACAGCAACAGCAGAATGTTGGCTCCGCTGGAGTTCACACACACGGAGAGAGTTTGGTGCAATGTTCCGAAAATGTCACAGAAAATTCACAAACGTTAACACTTTTTTTCTTTTTTGCAGGCACCCAAAACGGCTAGGGGGTATGGATGTGTGCAGATTTTATATTATGAATTGTTGTTGTTTTTGATTTTTTGCGCTTTTTTATATTCTTAGCGTCCAAAAGATAAATCAATATTGCTTGCAATCACTCACTGTAACAATTGTAGGTTTTTAAGAGTTTATTGGAGATACTAGATTTGAAAATAAATATAAAAAAGTATAATTAACACGATTTAACAAAAAAATAATTAATGAGAGGTTTGAACATTACTTCCGGTATATGTATCTCAGCTGCTGGAATATTCTTAATTCGAACCAAAAAGTCTGCTATTTACGAAAAAATTTATTATCCGAATTTTGTTTAATTTTTTATTTAAATAAATTTATTTCAATAATTTTTATAATGACAAATTATTGTTTTTGAAAAATATTCATATATTCATGGTGAACTTTGATTTCAAAATAAATACAAAACATCTGAGATTAAAATACCGGTATTGAAGTAAATCCCTGGCATAATAAAAAACTCTTACAAAAAATATGAATTCAAAAAACGAAAGAAAAAGAAGAAAATAAATTTAAATAATAAAATCACGAATAAACATAAGAAGCCAACAGAAAAAAAAAAAAACATTAAGCCGGGAAGCCCTTAAATTAAAAGAGAAGAAAATAAGCAAAACAAATAATAAAACAAAAAAAAAGTGAAAGTGTCACTTAGTTCGGTCGGGTCGAATTTTTGTATACCCTCCACCATAAGTTGGACACTGAATATAAGTAAAGTCTATTATCTATAAAGACAAAAGGTCCAGCCCGGAATGTTTATACCAAATTACTTTATCCAAAATTCCTCAAATCGGCCGGGAATTTTATATGGGGTCATATTTGATTGCATTATGTGGTGGTAGGTTGTAAGGGCAGTGGAAAAAAACAACGCCCCAAATTACAGACATTCAGTTTGAAAAACTAAGGTATGAACTTTAACAGCCCGAAAATTAAATAGGACATTTGTATGGGCTATTTGAAAACATATATGACCCACATTGCATAAATTCTGAAAAACGTTTTTATTTATCAGAAATCCAATATGCCAAATTATAGTCACTTCAACGAGAAAATTCGGCTTAAAACTTAATAATACCGAAAATAGGGCGGGACCTTTTTGTCAAAACATTGACCTCTACAGAAAATTCTAATTCGGTTGAAACATTTGTAAAAAAAACTGAAAGAATAATGAGAGGTACCTCTATATGGGGTCTACCCTCCTATATGCCCCAAATTTGATAATTTTTGGTAGGGAGATTATCTACATAACGCGAATCCAAAATATAATATTACAGTCAATTTTGATAGAAAAACTAGCCAAAAATATCCCAAAATTCCAAATATTGGAGGGTAACATTATATGGGGACTATCCTAAAATGTGGACCATTATACGTAATTTTTGGCAGTACGATGAAAATTCAGATTACAAACTTGAAAATGTTTTCAAAATTCCCATGACATTTTGGGATATTTTAGGTACGTTTTATGAGGTTTACCCTGAACCAATTTTTGGTACCTGAGAAAGCAAAATACTAAATTACAGCCAATTCGGTTGAAAAATAATCCCCAAAATTACCAATATTTCGAATGATGGGACATTCTTAAAAAGTGGACAAATATGGCAAATTTTTGGTGGGAATATTTTCTACTCAATGATATCAAATGTTTGTCAATTCCGTTGAAAAACTATACCAAAATCGTCAAAATACCGAATATCGTAGGATACGGTAATACGGATCTAAAATATTGAACATTTTGGTGGAAACCAAAAATATCAAATTACTGTCAATTCGGTTGAAAAACGTCCCAAAGCTGCCGAAGACACCGAATATTTGGGGGGTACCTAAAATATTGGCCGATATATCCCATTTTGACAAACATACTGGGAGTAGTACCAATGTCGATGCAAATTTTAAATAGTCCATCTTAAATATTGCGAGCGCTATTGTAATTTCAACTGACCTACGGACGAGCCTGGGTGAATCGACATAGAATTTTATTCTGATCAAAAATACTTTATGGGGTCTCCAGGAAATATTTCAAGGTGTTGCAAACGGAACGATAAATTTGATATACTCTCAATCTTATGGTGAGGGGTATTACCAACTACCAAAACAATGTTTGGGAAGGGGGGAGAGTTAAATCCTAACCTAGAACAAATTACAATTTCATAAAAATGTAAATGAAGTTAATTGAAAAGACGAGACTAACGTAACGCCCCCCTCCCCTTTATTCATTCATCCATTCTTCTCAGTTGTAGTAGGGGTCTAGTCTGGCTCCGGCTAAAACGGTAAACGTTGAATTGTTTTTTATTTCAAGTCGTTGTTGGTTTGTTTTGTTGCTTCATCTTTATTTCTTTCTACTGGCTTCTTACATTTATTCATTCTACTGCAATGACGTGATTGTATATTTAAATTATTTTCTTCGCTTCTTTTTAGCCGTGCTTTTCACAACAATTATTTTCTTTATTCTTTTGCTTCAAAGCTTTAAAATTTTATTTAAATGAATTGCATTTTAGCCATTCATGTACAGAGGAACACTATTTGAACGGGGAATTTTTTAACAAATCTCCTCAACACTTAAATAATATTTCTTTATAATTTCAAAATTATTTCAAAACAAAACTATTAATATTTCAAAAATATTTATTTTTATTTCCACGAATAACACGTCATTTCATTTCATGATCATCATTTATTTTTTTTTTTTCAATCACATTCACACACAAATATGTTTTTTTCTTCTATTTATTTCTTAATTAAAACACATCTCTTCTCAAGCAAACACTATACGTAAAAAACAACCCAAAAAATCGGAGCGAGCTGTCTCCACGTTTCAAACAACAGACGAAAACCAACCTTGCGCCACGAACGTAAGTTGCCAACTAAACACTTTGGAGCACACTTTGACTCCACACTTGAGGCGAAGGCAATGTTAACAACATTCCATAAATAAACTGGTTTTCGAATGTTATGGCTTGGCACGTTCGCTCGCTCATTGTCGGCAATGTGGCCCAATTAAAAGTAACGAGAGTAACATAACACAAGGGAGAGATAGAGTGAGTGAGAGCAATAACATTACTGTTAGAAATTCCCCCACATTACCAACACCTGTTATTTGCTGCGTGCTCCCTCAACACAGAGATTGCTCTCGCTCTCATACTCTTTCCCAAACATATTGGTCTGTTATTCCCTTATCAAGCAGCATCTGTGAGCTCCCAAATTGTGACCCCACAATGTACCAATGTAACAGAATTCTCTCATTGTTGTTTGTTGTTGTTATTATTGTTTTGTATTTGATTTGTTGTTGTTGTTTTTGTCATGGGGAGCAAAACAAAACACGAGAAGAATTCAAGTTCAACATGTGTTTGTTTTTATTTTTTTCCGAATTTTGATTTGTTTAGTGTGGTTTTTCCATGATGTTTTCTAAAACAAGTGTAATTGTTTGATGAAATGGCATGATAAAATGTATGTAGAGTTGCCGTTTGACATGTGGTGTTTTTGTTAAACCGGCCAAAAACGCATGAATACATTCAATATGACGAGAAATAAAAATGTTTTTCCTCGGAAAACTAAACATTACGCAATTATCATTAAAAATAAATAAAAATAACAATAATGCTTCATTATTTCGGGTAGCCACATATAATAGCAAAAAATTCGTCATTTTGAGGAGTTTAGGTATGTTTTTCAATCAAATTGGATGTAATTTAGTATTTTGGATTGTCATAGCAGGGAAAACCTTTGTAACAGGCAAAAGGAATCGATGTATACCCATGGTTCCTTTTTAGAATATGCATGCTGAGTCGATTTCTATTCGTCCGACCATCCATGTTATTTTGAGAACACCACAATTTTCGTATTCTGAAGCTCCGAGGCTCATTACGAAGTGGATGTAATTTAGTGATCAGGTAACGTAATTTATTATAAAGATTATAAAGATATGTAAATGTTATATACTTCGATTCATATGAAATTTAAAAATTTTATACCTTGACATATTGTGGGGAGTTACCAGAAGGTGTGGACCAAGGGGTCTCAATATCAGACTCGATTTGAAGTTGTTAAAACTATAAAGATGTGAACATATAGATCAAGGTGGACATTCCATTCGCTCGATCTTAGATTTACAAATGTTCAAAATTATGACAAGTGGATATACGGGTCTCATTTTCGGACTTCATAACATTTAAAAATTTTGACCCTTTGTGAGGGAGGTACGGAATAGTCCCATCTTCGGACTTGATTTAGGTTTGCTATGATCGATGAAGTGCGTAATTTAGCCATGCTGAGAATTGGATAAGTCGGCTCCATGTTTTACAATTGTAATATTTTAATTAATAAATAAAATTATTATACCCTACACAACTATGTTTTCAGGGTATTATAGCTTTGTGCTGCCCCAAAAGTTTGTAACGCCGCGAATTATTGGTCCTAGGCCCACCTTTAAGTATACCGATCGTCATATCTCGACTAGCTGAGTCGATCTAGACATGTGTGTCCGTCCATCTGTCCATTATAACTTGTAAACACGATACAGGCCACAGTTATGGACCAATCTTCACGAAATTTTACATGTAGGATGGTTTCAGGCCAATGAACCCCTCTATTGTTTTTGGCAAAGATCGCTTAATATTTAGGGGATGAAATGGACCAAATACTAAATTTTTGTCGGTTTTTCTGGTGGCTCCAGAGGCCGCAATTATTGTCCGAACATCGTGAAATTTTACATGGAGAAGGGGATCGGGCCAAAGGGAAACCATGCCTTTTTTTTGATAAAGATCGGTCAATATTTAGCGGGTCAAATGGACCTGGACATTTGTGGGAAAATTTACAAAATGTTTATTCTGGGGAGTATATACTTGCCACTGAAGGGCGTATACCCTAGAAGTTGGAGTGGTTGACCTTTAAATTGATACCAATTATATTATCGTATGTGGGACTTATACGTAATTAGGTAAAGGTGACTATGTGCATAGTGATCGCTTTGAAATTGTACATGAAGTTCCGATTATGGTCAAGGACGACGCCTATAGTTTTCT
>NW_026873418.1:0-14659 GCF_032173495.1 Musca vetustissima
ACGCCTGAAATAGCCTTTGAAAAACTATTCTTCAAAAATCCACGCCTATTGTATGCCTTAAAAATATGCTTAAAAAACCCCGCCATTGTAGGCTTTAAAAAAAATTCTTTAAAAAATCAACGTCTATTGTAGGCCTTGAAAAAATATATTTTAAACAATCCACGCCTATTGTAGCCCATAACAATATTCATAGAATCACTTTCTAAGTCGATTTATGCATGTCCGTCCGTCTGTAGATGTTAAATTGTAAACAAAGTACAGGTCGCCTTTATGATCCGATTTGGATGAAATTTGGCACAAGTCACTTATTTGACCCAAGACGAACCCTATTGATTCGGTGAAAATCGGTTCAGATTTAGATATACATAGCTCATATATATATTTTCGTCCGATATAGGCACCAAAGCCCCTATATATCTCTCGATTTGCACGAAATTTGGCATAGAGTACTGAATTAGGCCCAGAATGATGTGTGCTATTTTTCATGAAAATCGTTTCAGATATAGATATAGCTCCCATACATATTCGTCCGATTTAATGTAAATGGTGTACCAAAGTTCAGATTTAAATATAGCTCCCATATATATTTTCGTCCGATTTTATGTAAATGGTGCACCAAAGTCCCTATATATCCTTCGATTTGCACGAAATTTGGCATAGCGTACTGAATTGAGCCTAGAATGATGTGTGCTATGTTTCGTGAAATTCGGTTCGGATTTTGATAGAGCTCCCATATTTTCGTCCGATTTTATGTAAATGGTTCAGCAAAATCCCTATATATCCTTAGATTTGCACGAAATTTGGTATAGCGTACTGAATTGAGTCTAGAATGATGTGTGCTAAGATTCGTGAAAATCGGTTCAGATTTAGATATAGCTTCCATATATATTTTCGTCCGATTTTATGTAAATAGTGCACCGAAGTTCCTTTATATGCTTGCATTTGTACGAAGTTTGACATGGCGTACTGAATTGAGTCTAGAACGATATATATATATATATATATCCTTCTATTTATATATCTATATATATATATATATATATCCTTCTATTTGCACGACATTTGACATAGCGTTCTGAATTGCGTCTAGAATGTTGTATGTTACGTTTCGGAAAAATCGGTTCAGATTTCGATCTAGCTCCCACATATACATATATATTCGTCCAATTTTACATAATTGGTGCACCAAACTCTTAATGTTTGTCCGATTAACACGAAATTTTGCACAACGTGTCAAATTGAGACTTATATGACGTTATTGCGTCTTGTTGAAATTACCGTTTTCCCTAAAGTTGTCCCATGGTTCGCAGATGACTCTAAATCTGCCCGAAAGAAATTAAATTTAGCATAGGTTGCAGAAAGGCATCAGTATATTCCTTTGCAATTGTAAGGATACATATGTACAATACAATGTACCCAAATTGGTGAAGGGTATCATATAGTGAGCCCCGTCCGAATTTACTACTTTCCTTACTGGTTTATTTTAACCATGTTATTTTGTAATATTAAATTTATTCCAAGAAAAATTAACTGATTTTACAATTTATTTAACCGAAAAATATATATTCCCACATAACCGTGCTCTCGAACCCACAACTAATGCTTTGGAAACCAATAAATGGTGATTAATATGATTTAAATATTCGTTCGTCGTTGCATGATTGGCTTGAGTTTTGACAGCAAAAGTCAAACCAACACAATGTGGTGGTGATATTGGTCAAATTCTTGTAATTAATTTTATATGGCAGAGTTCGAATACGAAAACACACATACACACTCAAACAGCAAATTACAAACCAAAATCGACTGGTTGCAAAGTGTTCACACAGCAAAAATTTTTTCACAGTAAATTAAATAAAAATACCAAATGCCGCCATATTATCAATTCATAAAAAAATATATTATTTATTTTTATTTCTTTCGTTGAACATTTTTATTTCGTTGAACAAAAAACATAAAAAACAATATTATACAATTTTTTATTTGCAATAATTATTATGCAGTGTTGGGAGTGCAAAAACAAAAAAAATTGTAATATTCAACACCCACACACACAGGCAATGAAATAACATTTACAAATGGCCAAAATACACGACTATATGCAAACGACGACAGCGACAACAAACTGACGTTGTTGAAATGCTTTGGAACACATTTTTATTGAAATTGCCAATTATTGAGTCTCACTCACTCACCAGTCAATTGGCCATTGGCAGCTCGACGAAGTTGGGAAGTTGTTAATAAGAAGTGTAAACTAAATTGCGTTATAAATAATAAAACAAAAACATATTTCGTTTATTATTTTTGTTGATTTTTGCTGCTGCTTTTAAAAACTTTATTGGCACTTTAAAAAACGTTTATATCAATAAATTGAATTGGTTATGTTTGAAGTTTTCACAATTTGATGGAACAGGCGGACCGATGCCTGTCATAAAGTATTAGCTTTGCAATTAAACGAGTATTTAGTTTGTAGGTGGGTGTTGACCTTCAAAAGGCAGCTGTTAAATGTTGATTTGGTCAGTAATATGGAATTTAATTTTTTATATATCTAATGATACCAATAAGTAATCACCACTCTCCCCACCATCCATGAGGAACCACAAAAAAAACTGTAAGGAAAGTAGTAAAGTCGGACGGAGCCGACTATGTGATACCCTTCACCTCTTTGGGTACATTCTATATATGTATCCTAAGAGACGTTGCCTTTTCGAAGGAAGTTAAATATGGGGTCTTTATCTACAGATATATAAAACGACTAGCGGGCCCGGCAAACGTTGTCTTGCTAACAATATTGTTGATGTATAATTTTCGGCATTTTAGGTTGTTTTTATACCCTCCATCATAAGGTGATTTGTACATATTTTTGTAACATCGTGGTATTTATCAGAGCACACATAGGGTAACATTACAAAACCGAATTTGATGTTTATGAGTGAGTTTTGTTGCTCCCTCCACGATTTAAAATATAAATTTTATATTTGCACATACATTTGTAGTAACTCATAAGATGGCTTAGCGTTGTCCTGGTGAAACACGACACCTCCCCTGTTGGCCAATTCTGGTCAATTGCTATCTTCAAACGGTACAGTTGTTGGCAGTAGAGATCAGAATTTAGCGTTTGGCCATATGAAAGCAACTCATAATAAACAATCCCCTTCCAGTCCCACCAAATGCATAGCCGAACCTTCCTGGTCGTTAGTCCTGGTTTGGTCACCGTTTGAGGTGCTTCACCGTTCTTTGACCACAATCGTTTTTGCATAGGGTTATCGTACGTGATCCATTTCTCATTTCCAGTCACCATCCGTTTATAAAAATTAGAGTATCTCATTCCGTTTGGTCAAGGCTTCGCAGATGGAAATTCGATCCATTCCATTTTTTCTGTTAATTGGTGAGGCACCCAAACATTGAGCTTCTTTTTGAATCCAGCTTTGTGTGAATGGTTTAATTTTTAGCTCCTGGACGATGTTACGACATGCCTGTAAAATTCGATCGTTCCACCGGTCTAATGGATTTATTTTTCCCAAACCTAATATTAGGGATACTTATTGGGCAGAAATTCTCCCTAATTAGAATTTTCCATATTGACTCAAGTATTCGGATATCCCCATTTAACGGCGGGATATCCCCATTTAGGGAGTGTTTCAGCCGAAGTGCTGTAATGTTTTATTTTGGATGAAGAAAACCTGTTTACAAAAAATTATCAACATTGGTGCAAATTGGTCCGGGTAGCCCCATATATTGATATACATATAATGATATACTCTTATCGTTCGGTATTTTCTCATGTGGTATTAGTATATATCCATACCCATTGTAGTATCGTATGTCATTCATATCATATATCATTCCGTGATATTGAAAGGGTAAAACACATTTGCGGAAACATTTCTATTCAGGACCAAATTTTGTATAGCTCCTACATACGGGTCCCGCGCCGATTTCGGTTTTGTAAAGAATTTGACGGAATGGATGGATCATGGATTTGGCTTAATGTAATAAAAAGGCGCCATACATATTTCTCGTTTAATTTTCAGTATGTTGAAGTTCTTACCCCCCGTTTTCCAATCTACTACACGTACTGTGTAACATAGTCCCCATATAAATGTCCCGGCCGATTTAAAGAATCTACATATTAGAAAGTACAAAAGTTCGATCTTAACAACGATTTTTCATGGTATTAAATATATCGGTAGTTGATATATTGATGTAACGTCATGAGACTCTTTGTTATAACAAATGCTTTTTATAGTTGTTCTCTTTCAATATGAACTTAATTTTCTCTGTGATACACATATGCGATTAAAGACATTGACCAACGATTAGGCATATAACCACCATATAATGGTACATTTTAGGTACTTCAATAACAACATGTTCCTATGTTCCTATTATTATTATTTTCAAGAAGAATAATCTAGGGCATGTGTCTTAGAATCGGAACTCTTTTCTGAATCTTCAGATTTTCATCCTTGCATTTGTCCCAAAATGTACGTGAATTTCATGGAGGACGTGTACATACAATGATCGCGTATACTTCTCTATTATTGTTTTGCATTCTCAGAAAAAAAATTTCATTACAATGTCAATTGAATAAAATAAAATATTTTGAAAATTTTCAATATTTGACAAATGAATATTTGTTTTCAAAATATTTTTTTTCATAATATTTTTTTTTTGCAAATTTTTCGCGGTTTTCGAATTTTTCTCACCTTTTAAACCTTCCCTGAAGCTCCACGAACATTTCAAGACTAAGATCAGAAAAATCCGTTCAGCCGTTCTCGAGTTTTAGTGAGACTAACGAACAGCAATTCATTTTTATATATATAGATAGATTAACATTAATCCCTACACATGCCATTCTGCAACCTATGCAAAATTTTATAAATTGCTGCACTGTTTAAAATTTAATCTCAATTAGACACCTATTGATTATTTGGTGTACCATTAACATGCATAGCTTGAAATTATATATGGAAGCTATGCTATATCTAAATATGAAGCGATTTCCAGAAAACTTAATAGAGATTAGTACGTTGTGTCAATCGACCTAGCTCGCGCCATTTACTTCAAAAAAAATATATATGGGGGCCATATTTAAATCTGAACCGATTTTAAGCAAACTTGCACTCGTGAGGTTATACTAACATTCGTACATTGTACAAAATTGTGTGCCAATCGGCCGAACTTGGTATCTTTAGTGTACAATTTTCATTAAATCGGACGAAAATATATATGGGAGCTATATCTAAATCTGAACCGATTTTCACGAAACTTAACTGACATTGTTCTAGACTTAATTCAGTACGATATTCAAAAATTCGTGAAAATCGAATGATTTTCAGAGACTTTGGTGCACCATTTACCGAAAATCGGTCGAAACTCTATATGGGAGCTATATCTAAATCTGAACCGATTTTCACGAAACTTAATAGACATCATTCTGGACTTAATACAGTACTCTATACCAAATTGCGTGCAAATCGAAAGATATATAGGGACTTTGGTGCTCCATTAACATAAAATCGGACGAAAATATTTATGGGAGCTACATCTAAATCTGAACCGATTTTCACGAAACTTATGAAACATAATTCTAGACTTAGTTCAGTACGCTATGCCAAAATTCGGGCAAATCGAATGATTTTCAGGGACTTGGTGCCCCAAAACTCAAGTCAATACGCTATGCCAAATATCGTGCATATCGAAAGATATATAGGACCTTTGGTACCCTATTTACACTAAATCTATGAGAGCTATATCTAAATCTGAACCGTTTTCCATAAAACTGAACACACATCATTCGAGACTTAATTTAGTACGCTATGCCAAATTTCTTGCAAATCGAAAATATATAGGGACGTTGGTGCACCATTTACATTAAATCGGACGAAAATATATATGGGAGCTATATCTAAATATGACCCGATTTGCAGGAAACTTAACACACATCATTCTGGACTTATTTCAGTACGCTTTACCAAATTTCGTGCAAATCGAAAGGTATATAGGGACTTTAGTATACCATATATCTAAAATCGGACGAAAATATATATGGAGCTATATTTTAACCTGAACCGATTTCCACACAACTTAACACACATCATTCTAGACTTATTTCAGTACGTGGTATAAAATTTCTTGCAAATCGAACGATATATAGATAGTTTGGTGCACCATTTACTTTAAATCGGGCGAAAATATATATGGGAGCTATATCTTATTATCTTATTTCAGTACGCTGTACGAAATATATATGGGAGCTATATCTAAATCTGAACCGATTTTCAGGAATGTTCACACACATCATTCTAGATGTAATTCAGTACCCTATGCCAAATTTCGTGCAAATCGAAGGATATATAGGGACTTTGGTACAACATTTACATTAAATCGGACGAAAGTATATATGGGAGCTATATCTGAATCTGAACCGATTTTTTCCAATTTCAATAGGTTTCTCTCTTGGGCTGAGTAGATGAGCTGTGCCAAATTTGATCTGATTCGGATTATAAATGGGACCTGGTTTTTACAATTTAAAAATTATGACGGACGGATACACATGTCTAGATCGACACAGCTAGTCGAGATATGACGACAGGTGTACATAAAGGTGGGTCGAGGTCCAATATCGCGGCATTACAAACTCTTGGGGCTGCACAAAGCTATTGCTTTTGGTAATAATCGGTTAATATTTAGGGGATGAAATGAACCAAAAACCTTATTTTTGTCGGGTTATCCGGTCGCTCTAGAGATCACAATTATAAACCAAATACCACGAAAATTTTGATATCAGTTACATTGTGGTATGTACTCGAATGTGGATTATGGCTACATAGTTAAAGGTGTCGATGTGTTATTATATTGTTTACCCCACTAGGGGGCGGAAACGTCGCTTTGAAAGATTTCGGTGATGTTGAGATGATATTTGGTGGTGCAATGAACCGAAAACTTTGTTCTTGTCGCTCTAGAGGTCATTATTATATGCACATCATCAGATATTTTACACGGTAAAGGGGATCGGACCAAATACTTAGATCGGCTGTTTAAATGACGAAAGGTCAATATTCTGCGGGTCAAATTAGCCAAAACCTTAAGTAACCAATTCTTTATTTTATGGCTTAAATATTCAAGATTTGGAAAATAAAAAACAAAACAAAATTGGGAAAATAAGCCAGTGGTAAAAAGTGAAGCTGCTGTCCTCTAATCGGTCAAGAGGTTTCAAATATCGCGATATATTGCCCAGGCTCAAAATATATAGAAACGCAGAAAGTTCGATCGACCTTTGCATATCGAATGGTACCTTTTCAGCAGGATATTGAAAAGGTCACACGAGAGGCTGTCGTTATTGAAGGGCTCCAAGAGGTTCTTTCCGACTTTAACTGCTGACCCTGTTATACACAATATCTAAATCAATTTTATTCTTGATTACGGTAAATTTATACCCACTGTCGTTCATTCCAATCCAATCTGCATCACATTTCTTAACAAATCTATTGAGGAGTATCTATGACTTTATCTTAACGGAAATCTATATTCAATTCAACTATTGATATGTCATTGCGATTGCGATTTCGATTTTGATTCAATCTTTGATATTGATATTTCTTAATTGTCGATAAATATGTAGCCATACTGTACAATAATAACACATTTTGCCTTGAAATTGCAACAACAACAACAATAAAACAGAATATTTAAAGGTGGTATTTGTGCTATACAATCTCAATCGCCGTCTACAATTTAATGCCGTTGTTCGATGTTCTTTGTCTTCCGCCTTCAAAATGTATCAATTACCCAATACAACAGGAGCAACAGCGTAGAATGGAGCTCCCAGTCCCAGTAACAGCAACAACAACAATGGCAACAAATGCCAAATAAATCAAACAATGCCAGTAGCAAAATAGCAACAATCGAATTGGAATTGGAAAGAGCCCCAGCTATGTCCCGGGAGCCCCTAGCAGCCAGTCGAAGCATTGGCAGCAGCAAATAACAATTGTTGCCACACTTAGCCATCGGTTTTGTATTGAAACATTGACGTAGAAGATGAAGAAGAAAAAAATACGAAACAAATAAATACAGGCACTCAGCAAAAGGAGAAAAACAATAACAGCAGCAGCAACAACAACAACACCACCACCATTGAAGAATAAAGGAAAATTGCAAACATAACAACTTAACACTTTTCTTCTTGCCATAGTGTTGCGTAGTTTGAATTGTCGTTCTTATTGTTATCCGGCGGGTTTTTCGTCTTCTGCATCTCTCCCTCCCCTCGCCCACCAGCCACCAATGTCAATATTGTAAGAAATTCGTAAAGAAAAGGACACAATGCCATAACTGAAAATAGCAACAACTTTTCAAGTAGCCATTCATTGACACTTTGTAACTGTATTGGCTGGCTGGTTGGTTGGATGGCTGGTATGTTGGTTGGTTGCTCGGTGCGGACCAGGAAGACGGACTGTTGCATGTTTTGTTTCACATATCTGGGTAGCCTTCTTTCCCCATGGAAATTTCACCAAAATCTACGACAGTTTGTTCAAAAGAGTAACAATAACAGCAGCACATCATCAAACGTTGTAGGTTGTTGGTGTTGTTGTTACTGCAGCTGCCTGTCATTATTTACAATCGCAGCAAAGTGTAATCAATAGCATGAATACAAAAATGCAACAGGATAAGTAAACAATGTTGCAAATGTAAACATTTTGTCCACAGAAACGAACGAAGGAAAACAACTGAGAAGGGACCGACCAGTTATGCCACAAAACCTCCCCAAGAACATCATACCAAACAAGATTTGTAAAAATGTTGCATTTCACACTTTTGCCGCTATTCCGTCATACTTGACAGCTTTGAAGTGGGCGATAATAGTGTAGTGTGGCATCACGGTGCGTTGATGATATAGGTGGCCGACGTAATGGTGATGCTTGCTGATGGAAAGTCTCAAGTGATTTCCTGGTTTCATTGTTACCTTTTGTTGTGTTCTTTCTTTGCTGCTAGTATTCCCCATACTCCCTATAACAACCAACAGAAATGATAAATGTTTGTCTTTGTATGGCAAAGGAAGTACAATGTCTTGAAAAGTGTCAAAGACACAACACCAACAACATAGTAACAAAATAAGAAATAAAAAATTGTGGCTTCAATGTTTTTCATCCGAAATTAAATCTTGTTTGGCAATTAACTCCCATTGCAATGATTCAATTTTTAATTCAATATTTATTGGGAATATAAAACTCTGATTTGGTCATAAATCATTGCTTCAGTGGCAGTTTTGTGTAATAGAATTTAAACATGCTGACATTGCAATTTTGCATGCAGCATTTGAATTGGATATTGAATTTCAATACTTGACATTGCAATTTGCAGTGGCAAAGTTTTTTTTTTATTATATAAATCATTTATGCAGAAAAACACCAGTAAGCGAAGTAGTGTAATTGGCCAATGTAATACCCTACACAGTTTCAAGTGCAACAAAATTTAGCGACAATGGCGCCTTCTAGTGAGATATAATTAATATTAATTTATAAGTCAAGGATATTCCTTTCCGAGTCCGTTTGCCTGTTGTAATTACTCTAGCTTTTAAACGAATTGATATGGAGCGCCAAAATTTCGCATAGAGTCGTTTTCTGTCTGCAGGCAGGTCAAGTTCGAAGCTGAGCTATATCGGTTCCCTAATGTTCGGTATTTCGGGGTTGGTATTTTGTCGATGTATATGGTAACAAATGTCCCTCCCAAAAAGTATTAATATTATATTCTTATATTAAGGGGTAGTCCCAAGGGTATATTAATTTTGTCATTCCGTTTGTTATACATCGAAATATTCATTTCCGACCCTATAACGTATATATATTATTGATCAGAGTAAAATTTATGACGGTCTAGCCATGCCCGTAAGACTGTTGTAATCACACTATCATCTGAAGGAATTGATATAGGGTGCTGACATTTCGTTTAAGTTTGTCATTTGTCTGCAGGCAGGTCATGTTCAAAGTTGTGCTATATCGGTCCACGCGTTTTTCAACCGAATTCGCTGAAATTTGGTAAAATGGGTTCTTTTTGGATACCTAATTTCTCCACTAAAAATTATAAATATAGGTCCATTATTTCTGGTAGCCCCATATAACGGTACCACCCAATTGTCAGTTTTTGGGGGGGTTTTGACTGGATTTTTTCACCGAATTGGCTGTAATTTAGTACTTTGAGTTCTTATTGGATATCAAATCTCTACACAAAAATTATAAATATAGGTCCATTTTTTCGGCTAGCCCTCATATAAGGGTACCCCCCAATTTTCGGTATTTTGGGGTTCTAAAGCCCGTTTTTTAACCGATTTGTCTGGAATTTCGTATTTTGTCGACGTATATGGTATCAAATGTCCCTCTCAAAAATTATTTATATTCTCCCCCTTTTAGGGGTAGTCCCAATATAACCCCTTTTTATACCATCCACCATAGTATGGAGGTTATATTAATTTTGACATTCCGTTTTTAACACATCGAAATATTCATTTTCGACCATATATAGTATACATATATTTTTGATTAGGGTAACATTCTAAAACGATCTAGCCATGTCCGTCCGTCCGTAATAAACCTCCCTCCCAAAAATTATTTATATTCGCCCCCTTTTTGGGGTAGTCCCCATATAACCCCCTTTTTATACCCTTCACCACACTGAATACAGGGTATTATGTCCTTTAGACCCATGGAGAATATGCATAGAATCACTTTCTAAGTCGATTTATGCATGTGCGTCCGTCTGTCCATGTTAAGTGTAGGTAGCATTTATGATCCGATTTGGATGAAATATGGCACAGCTCATTAATTTGCCCCAAGGACGAAACCTATTGAAATTGGAAAAAATCGGTTCAGAGTTAGATATAGCTCCCATATATATGTTCGTCCGATTTAATTTAAATAGTGTACCAAAGTCCCAATGTTGGTTTAAAATTGTAAACAAAGTACAGGTCGCATTTATACTCCGATTTGGATGCAATTTAGTACAGCTCATTTGTTTGGCTGAACGACGAACCCTATTGAAATTAGGGAAAATCAGTTCAGATTTAGATATAGCTCCCATATATATTTTCGTCCGATTTTAGGTAAATGGTGAACAAAAATCTATATATATCTTTTGATTTCGCTGGGCGTATGGAATTATGCCTGGAGTGATATGTGATAAGTTTCGTGAAAATCGGTTCAGATTTAGATATAGCTCTTATATTTTCCTTCGATTTAATGTAAATGGTGCACTTAAGTCGCAATATATCTTTCGATCTGTGCAAAATGTGGCATAGCGTACTAAATAAGTTTAGCATGATGTGTGTTTAGTTTCGTGAAAATCGGTTCAGATTTAGATATAGCTCCCATATATATATTTCCGAACGATTTCATGTCAATGTTCCTTCGAAATGGCGACGTCTGTTAGGGTACATATCTAGAATATTTCCACAGTTTTGAAGTGTATCATATAGTTGGACCAGTCCGACTTTACTACTTTCCTTACTAGGTTATATTTAATTTAAATAAAAGTTACCTTTAGATACGCGAATTATATTCTAAGGCTCGATCTCACCTGAAAAGAAAGAAAACAGCGTCATTAATTTCAATTTCACTTTTTCTTTAATATTTTTATTATAATTACTGCAAAAAAAGTATAAAACAATTATCTACTTTAAAGTTACATATCATTGTTGTTTGACTGTTGCTGATAATGAGTAACAGTTGTTCCATAGGATAAAAACCTACGTTATGTTTGGTATCATCATTAGGTCATAAAGCTCTTTACAACTGCTTGTGGTGGTGGTTGTATGATCTCTGGCATTGTCAGAAATATAGTTGTCAGCTGTGTGGTGGCTGAACGTATCACCCAACGACGAAGGTAATTTAGCAATATTGTTGACTAGCGCAAGTGAGACATGTGTTTGTCATACCTAGGTAACTTTTTTTTGTTAATACATATTTAAAAAAATATATACTTTAGTCCCATTTCTATGTACACGCCTAATCTCTCACAAAAGACAGTTGGAGTTAAATGTTTAGTTTTGTTCTTTTTTTCTTCTCCTCACCCCCTTAATTCTTCAAAGTTGTTATGAAGGTAATTCCACGAACGGGAGGAGACAATGAAAGGGATATAAGAAATGTGTGCACAGTGGGATTTCCTTGCCAATTTTTAAATTCATTACTTGAAGTACAATATAAATACTTTGCTTGGAAATTGGGAAATTGGACCTTCATCTAAAAATAGGGCGAGACATTTATATGCAAAATTTCTGCTAGAATGTATGCTCTCTATGAATCCGTAAGGGAAAATAACAGCACTACCAACATATATAACATGGAGAGGCGCCATTACAGGAAGGACCAAAGTTGGAGTGAACCGACTATATGATTCCCTACACCACATTGGGTATATACATGTGGTGGTCTGTCATGTCCATCGGGCATACATAATATATTTATCCACCAGGCGAAAACATATAGGGAAGCCAATTTGCTGCTATATGTAAATCTGACCCTATTTAAGGTAAACTTGACACCTGTCATTCTATACTAAATTCATTTCATAATTAATGGAATAAGCAGAAGACCTTTGTTGGACCACTTACGTGAGATTTGACCAAAATATATATATGGGATCTATAGCAAAATATGAACCGATTTAAAGTAAGCTTGACACACGTCATTTTAGCCCCTAAATTAGTGCACTTTGCAAAATTGTTCGAGTAAATCGGAAAGATATTGGGTCTTTTATGTAAAATTTACGTGAAATAGGACGTACATATGGGAACTATATCTTAATCCGAAACGATTAAATATTGGTATCTTTAATGTGATTTCCACTTTTTAAAATCTTTAACATCAAATTACTGTGCCGCAACACTCCCGCTTAGGATTAGTTGGATATATTGTGCCGTCATTTTGGTTGATTTGTTAAATCTGGTGAATATGTGTGCGTGTCTGTTCTGCGGATTTACAACGTGAAGTCAGTAAGAACACAACTACTACCAACCAAATGAAGAAGATTAATGAGTCTTCTTAAAAGGCTTGAGGTAGTTTATCATTTTCTCGCTTTAGTTCTTATTCATGTTTATGCCAGACGAGCGAGCGAGCAATGACAATGAACTGTGTATTGGGGTGGAATGAAGATTTTATAAAAAAATACTTTATCAAAAATTTAAATTAAATTAAAATAGAGAGAAAAATAGTATAATTCTGCATAGTAATATCTTAAAATCGAAGTACAATATGTTCGATAGATTACAAATAATACCGACTATCAGAGAATAGAAATCTTTGAAAATTGTTATAAGTAGGTTCGATCGACAATATTAGCAACTATTTTTTTTTTTATTTTTGAAGTTTGATCTACTTCATCACCATTTCATCCTAATGTCCACTCAGTATGTTATATTTATATCTAGCTTATTATGCTGTAATACATAGAACACTGACATTTGAGTAGTAAAAAATAATGGTAAATGGTTGCCTACAACCTAAACCTTCATAATACAACAACAACAAAAATATAAAAAAATATTTTTGATAGCAGACATTACCAAGTAAAATATGAAGGATTTAAATTTTTAAAATAAAGAACTTAAAGTATCACTTTAACTAACACAGAAAAGATTAACGCTTCAACTATTTTCCGACCGGACTGAGATTTTTAATGTCCTTCACAATAGAAAACCAGTAAGAAAAGTTTAGAAGTCGGACCACTTTGGGTACATACAAGGGTTGCTCATATGTACATTATCCTATATATAGAATAAATATAGTTTCTTTGGAGGACCATTGAAATGAAATCGGACAAAATTAACTGTGTGAAGTATATACTCGTAAATATTATAATTGAATGCCAATCACTTGTATGAAATCGAGCAGAATATGTATGGGAGCTATATATAAATCGATGTATTTAAGCAACCATGACATCCACCATTCCAAAACCTATCAAAAAATTATCTCCACACAAAATCCAATAAACGTAATTCTAGGGTCCATTTGGTACGTTGTGCACTACGGAAGCTATATCTAAACCGGAAAGGACTTCAACCAATACGCTACGCAATATTTCAGGTAAAGCGAACAGTTCCTCCAATTACATCTTTTACATAAAATCGAACAAAAATATATTTGGGAGCTATATTTAAATCTGCAAAACAACAACAAAATATCGTGTATATAGAACAGGATCTATGGTGCACCATTTACATAAAATTATAGTAAAGTACAGGGTGAGATAAAAAAACTGCAACAAAGTCAAACGCTGTAATTTTTACATTTTTTTTTTTTTGTTTAAATTTTATTGAATGAAAACCAAAAATGTCGGAAATAGCATCAAATCTTAGAATACGTTTAGATTTGTTCGGATTGGTCACCTTTGGCACGAATTATGGCATTCAAACGGCAATGAAATCGTCACATTCTGCCCGAATGTTGCTCTGCGGTTTTTTGGTCCATTCCCGTCGAAGCGCTTGCTTGAAGCGATCGACTCGTTGGTATTTTTTAGTGTGAAATACTCCACACACAATAGTCCAAGGGACTTGTATTCGGAGATTTTGGTGGCCATTGTGCGCTGGAAATGAAGCGAGGAACCTCATTCTTGGGTGGCGCGTGCTGAGTGCGATGGTGCTGAGACCTGTTGGATGCGAGCCCAA
>NW_026873419.1:0-14638 GCF_032173495.1 Musca vetustissima
GCAGCCCCAAAAGTTTGCAACGCCGCGAAATATTGGTCCTAGACCCACCTTTAAGTATACCGATCGTCATATCTCGACTAGCTGAGTCGATCTAGACATGTGTGTCCGTCCGTCCGTCTGTCCATTATAATTTGTAAACATGATACAGGCCACAGTTATGGACCAATCTTCACGAAATTCTGCATGTAGGATGGGTTCTGGCCAATGACCCCTATTGTTTTTGGGAAAGATCGGTTAATATTTAGGGGATGAAATGGACCAAATACTAAATTTTTGTCGGTTTTCTGGTCGCTCCAGAGGCCGCAATAATGGCCCGAACATCGTGAAATTTTGCACGGAGAAGGGGATCGGGCCAAAGAATAAGCATGCCTGTTTTGATAAAGATTGGTCAATATTTAGCGGGTCAAATGGACCCTGACTTTTGTGTGAAAAATTACAAAATTTGTATTCTATAGCATATATATTTACCCCTGAATGACATAGATCCGAGAAGTTGATATTATATCCAAGAGGATTGGTTGACCTTTAAATTAATACCAATTATATTGTTGTATGTGCTCGGATGTGGGAGATACACCTAAATATTTACAGGTATCTCCGTATCCGTATATTATTTAGTAACTCATTATCACTCTAGAGCGCGGAACTATAGCGCTGATCGCTTTGAAATTTTCCATAAGGTTCCAGTTATGGCCAAGGACAACGCCTATAATTTTCGGTGATGATCAGATAATAATTTTGGAATGAGGTGGACCGAAAACTTAATTTTTTGTGTTATTTTCGAGTCGATATATAGATCATCAATGAAAGCCGAACAACACAACCCACGGTGAAGGGAATCTGGACAATAACTGTACTGAATACTCGTAATATTCGGAAAATATGTCAGTGTGAGGAAGAGGTGCTGTTTACCTCTAATCGGGCAAGAGGATGCCAATATCACGAAATATTGCCCAGGCTCGGAATAAACATACGCAAAAAATTTGAGTTCCGTGGTAGTTGTGTAGGGTGTCGTATGGTCGGCCCCGTCCGACTATACTGCTCCGCTCATTGGATAAAGAATAATTTTCATAGGACGTAACGTGGATTTTTAAAAAATATTTTTTCTAGGGTCCTAACTAGGCGTGGATTATTTAAAGAATATTTTTTCTAGGATCCTAACTAGGCGTGGATTATTTAAAGAATGTTTTTTCTAGGATCCTAACTAGGCGTGGATTATTTAAAGAATATTTTTTCTAGGCCCAGCAAGGCGTGGATTTATTAAAGAATATTTTTTCTAGGCCCAGCAAGGCATGGATTTATTAAAGAATATTTTTTCTAGTCTCAGCAGGGCGTGGATTATTTTAAGAATATTTTTTCTAGGCCCAGCAGGCCCATAGGAGTGGATTTTTTAAAGAATATTTTTTCTAGGACCAACCAAGGCGAGGATTATTTAAAGAATATTTTTTCTAGGATCCTAACTAGGCGTGGATTATTTATAGAATATTTTTTCTAGAGTCCTAACTGGGCGTGGATTATTTAAAAAATATTTTTTCTAGGGTCCTAACTAGGTGTGGATTATTTAAAGAAGATTTTTTCTAGGGTCCTAACTAGGCGTGGATTATTTAAAGAAGATTTTTTCTAGGGTCCTAACTAGGCGTGGATTATTTAAAGAAGATTTTTTCTAGGGTCCTAACTAGGCGTGGATTATTTAAAGAAGATTTTTTCTAGGGTCCTAACTAGGCGTGGATTATTTAAAGAAGATTTTTTCTAGGGTCCTAACTAGGCGTGGATTATTTAAAGAAGATTTTTTCTAGGGTCCTAACTAGGCGTGGATTATTTAAAGAAGATTTTTTCTAGGGTCCTAACTAGGCGTGGATTATTTAAAGAAGATTTTTTCTAGGGTCCTAACTAGGCGTGGATTATTTAAAGAAGATTTTTTCTAGGGTCCTAACTAGGCGTGGATTATTTAAAGAAGATTTTTTCTAGGGTCCTAACTAGGCGTGGATTATTTAAAGAAGATTTTTTCTAGGGTCCTAACTAGGCGTGGATTATTTAAAGAAGATTTTTTCTAGGGTCCTAACTTTTTTTCCTGTGTAAACGATAATTATAGTTTTAACAATAATTTACGCAAGTCCGTTTTACCATTTCTATGTACATAAGCTCATAATAATTACGTCTAAAAGATGTGTGCAATAATGATGCTGACTATAATAATGACTACAAATTTAAACAACAACAATTTGATCGATTTACTGTGTAAATGCTTGAGAGATGGTTTGACGGCTAGATATGCTGCTACAGAAAAATATGATTTATGTCATTTGGATTTTGGCCAACAAATACTTGATGTCGTTGTCCTCGTTACGGATTTTAAGTTTTATTGTTATTATCACGAATCAAGACACTGATGGGGATGTTGAAGTGACACCATTTTTATGTAGTTTTAGTGGTACATGAAAAGGAAATGTTTATCTTGTATGGGATTTGAACAAATGTGAACAGTCATAAATCCGTCATGTTTAGGTATGATGTGATTATATGGAAGAATTGCAGTCAAATGGTTATTTTAATTGATAATTTTTTAAATATTTTTAAAGCCCAACAAATTTAAAATTTAAATAATATTTTATGGAAACGCAGAAGGCATGGATTTATTATTATTATTTTTTTTTGGCGCGGGGGGGGGGGGGGGGGGGTTGATGAAACCACAATGCGTGTAATTATTAAAAATTCTTTGTATGATAACTACAAGTTAGATAAATATGCCCTGACAAATATGTATCTGACTTCCATTTATCATTTTCATCATCCTCTTTGTCATCATCACCTTCGCGGTGGTCGTCATCATATTGTCAAGGGCGAATGTCAGTCAGGTTTCCTGCCATCTTTGAGGCTAATCGCATTCTAATTACAAAAATCAAATGTAAACTTCGTCTTGGCAGCATACTGTCAAATAAATATACGGAAATATTGCAAAGATGAATGGTCAGGATAATATTGTGAGAGGAAGCTTCGACAATTCTACTGTTGTATACACACCCATCCAGCAGGATCTTCCGCAAATGAAACGCTGTTGTTGATTTTTGCGGTTGCTTTTCAACCGCATTGTTGGTACCAACAGGATATTCGTCTTTGTTATGATTTCCGCGGTTTATTCAGTCAGCCAACCGACTGA
Organism: Musca vetustissima; assembly: GCF_032173495.1. NCBI lineage: Eukaryota > Metazoa > Arthropoda > Insecta > Diptera > Muscidae > Musca > Musca vetustissima. The sequence continues at coordinate 3,158 of NW_026873419.1, forward strand.
ATAATATTAGCTGCTGTTGCTGCCTTAACTGAGCACTATGGTGCGTTTAAACGGAATGAGAGTGGAAGGCAAAACAATGATTACAAACAACTTGAGAAAATATGTAATGGCGGGGTGTTAGAGAAGAAACACTAATAATATGACTACTATGAAGTGTGCTTATTAAATGTTACACACAATTTTTTTTCGAAAGAAATGTAATGTTATTCACTGGCTGCCGGGATATTAAAATAAAATAAATATCTCTGGAAAATTTTAATACGCATTGAAAGTTAAATAAATTAAAAATGAAATTTTGGATAGGGTGCGTGTTTCCATGTTATATGGAAATAATATAAATGTTAAGCCCTAACTTTGAAACTAACAACTCCAAAGAATTAATTTGCTAAGACCATATCACATTATTCATAAAATCTCCCCTCCCCAGAAAATCTTAGATATTCATCTTCATTCGCTGCAGTACTTTCCATTCAACTGATGTAAAAGGCATTGTTGGTTCGCCACTTCAGCACTTAAATTGAAATTATGATTTATGCCACCCCTGGTGCGAGTTTCCAACCATTTTCATTTTCAAAATACTAAGGCCAGAAAAATTAGTGAATATGAATTTATTGGTTAGTAATATGGATCTTCCTACAACTAGCCCACAAAACAGTTTACCAAAAATTCGCACATGGTCTGCAGCATAGATGTTAGCCGAATATAGAAAAATAACGCTAGCTTTATATGTACGTTGAAAGCTTCAAAGTACCAGTGCATCGAGTAGTAATTACATACAGATTACGTGCCATAGTAGAAAAAGTATATACATCCGGATATAGTGGTTCATATGTGAATGTGTCCGTTCATTTGCTAACATACAGAGGGATACAGTGATTCACAAATAAATATTTGTATTAGTCTCTGAAAATATATTCATTAAAAAATCCACGCCTTGTATTAGTCGCTGAAAAACTATTCTTTAAACCAGTAAGGAAAGTAGTAAAGTCGGCTATATGATACCCTTCACCACTTTGGGTATATTCAATAGATGAATCCTAACAGATGTCGCATTTTTGAAGGACCATTAATATGAAAATGGATCCACAAACATATCACTCTGCAACCTATACTTATTCTTCTTATAATGGGAACAAATTATGTAAATCAATTTAAAGCAAATATCAATCCGGGTGTCCGATTGGATAAATATGAGTAGCTCGGTACACCATTTACTACAAATCGGACGAAAATATATATAAAGGCTATATCGAAATGTAAACCGATTTCATCGAAACTTGTCACAGGTTAAGTTATACTAATTGCAGTATGCTTTGTGCACATTTTGAGTTCTTGTTGTATCATGTACTTAAAATCGTACAAATCGAAAGATATATGGGGACATTGGTTCACCATTTACATTAAATCGGAAGAAAATATATATGGAGCTATATCTTACTGGACCGATTATAAGGAAATTTAACACACACCATTTTAGGCCTAATTCACTATGCTGTGCCAAGTTTCGTACAAATCGAAAGATATGTAGGGACATTTACATTAAATCGGCCGAAAATAATAATGGGAGCTATATCTAAATCTGAACCGATTTCCAGGAAACTTAACACACATAATTCTAGACCAAATTCATTACGCTGTGACAAATTTCGTGCAAATCGAAAGATATTTAGGGACTTTGGTACACCATTCACATTAAATCGGCCGAAAATATATACGGGAGTTATATCTAAAACTGGACCGATTTTTTCCAATTTCAATAGGGTTCGTCCTTAAGCCAAATAAGAGACCCATGCCAAATTTCATCCATCTCGAATCATAAATGCGACCTGTACTTTGTTTACAATTTAACATGGACAGACGGACGGACGGACGGACGGACATGCATAAATCGACTTAAAAAGTGATTCTATGCATAATCTCAAAAGGAACCATGTGTCTATCTCGTTTCCTTTTGCCTGTTACAATATATGCACATAGGTATAATGCCCTGTACCACAGTGTGGTGAAGGGTATAAAAATCCACGGCTTGTATTAGTCGCTCAAAAATATTTTCTAAAACAGTGAGCGAAGCAGTATAGTCGGACGGGGCCGACAATATGATACCCTACACAACTTCCACGAAAATCTAACATTCTGGGATTCTATATTCTGACGACTAGAGGTCAACAAATATTACTAATATTCAGTACAGATTCCCTTCAAGGTGAGTTGTGTTGTGATGTTCGGGTTTAAATTGTGACCTATAGATCGACTCGAAAAAACACCACAAATTTAGTTCACGGTCTAATTCTGGATCCTCATGAAAAATTTCGGTCCTGTAGTGCACCTGTAAATATTTAATATTTATAATTGGTATCAATTTATAGGTCAACCATTCCTCTTGGATATACTATCAACTTCTCGGGTCTCGGAGTCCATTTAATCCCCTAAATATTGACCGATCTTTATGAAAACAGGCATGCTTATTCTTTGATCCGATTCAGTTCTCATTGTAAAATATCGCAATATTCGGACCATAATTGCGGCCTCTAGAGCGAGCAGAAAAACCGACAAAAATTAAATATTTGGTCCATTTCATCCCCTAAATATTAACAGATCCTTAGCAAAAAGGGTCTTCATTGGACAGAACCCAATTGAAGATTGGTGCATAACTGTGGCCTGTATCGTGTTTACAAATTATAATGGACAGACGGCTAGTCGAGATGTGACGATCGGTATTTTTAAAGGTGGGTCTAGGACCAATACTTCACGGCTTTACAAACTCTTGGGGCTGCGCAAAGCTATAATACCCTGACAACATAGTTGTGTAGAGTATAAAAATCCACGCCTTGCAATAGTCCCTGAAGAAATATTCTTTAAAAAATCCACGCCTTGTATAAGTTCCTGAAAAATATTATTTAAACAAAGCCACGCCTTGCATTAGTCCCTGAAAAAATATCCTCGCCTCGTATTAGTCCCTGAAAAAATTGTTTAAAAAATCCCATCCATGGAATGTCCCTGAAAAATATTATTTACAAATCCAGGGTACAGGTTGTCCGGTAAAAATCTAAGATATCTAACGATATTTTACTTATTTTTCCCACTGTCACCTGTTATTATCCTGACCATTGCTATGCTCATGGCTAATATGTATTTATGGCAACTTAAAATTTAAACCAAAAATTTGGAACACCATCAGACACAAGTACGAAAACATATAGGTGTATACGGCGCAGTTCGCCGACCCGGCTGCTAGTTCAAGAAGTTGTTTTAAGTTTTTGGCCATATGCAGAACATTAGAACCACCGTGTTGAATCCTGAGCTTCATATTAATAATACTAATCAGTTGATGGCCAAATTATTATTCATTTGTCGTGTTAATGGAAAAATTATTAGGTAATGTCTGTAGTGGTAATAAGTGCGGCAAATTATATTTTATTTAACACTCGTCTCCCTTGCTGGGTCTTTTCATCACATCACTGAACTTACAAAGGCCTAACTAATAACTATATCGTGATAAGCTGACGTTTAATTAAATAACTGTTAACTGAATGTGGAGGAGCATCAGCTGGAGTAATTAGTGTGGAAGAATGTTGTTGTGGAAGTGTTATCTGTTGGAAGAAGCACTGACGTTCGAAAATATTTATAAATAATTTTATTGATTTTGATTGGTTATTTGTATGTGAAAGAGGAAATAATTATGTTAGTGCATTTGACAGACAGTTTAAATGATGGGTTTGGTGGGCCAATAACCCTTATTACAAAACATTTTATGAAGAGGTTGGATGTTTTAAGGAATATTTTTTTAGTGGACAAGAGTGGATATTTGCAAGAAATATTAGTTCCAGGACTATTACAAGAATATTTTTTCAAGGACTCATACAAGGCGTGGATTTATTGAAGAATATTTTTTCAAGGACCCATACAAGGCGTGGATTTATTAAAGAATATTTTTTCAAGGACCCATACAAGGCGTGGATTTATTAAAGAATATTTTTTCAAGGACCCATACAAGGCGTGGATTTATTAAAGAATATTTTTTCAAGGACCTATACAAGGCGTGGATTTATTAAAGAATATTTTTTCAAGGACCCATACAAGGCGTGGATTTATTAGAGAATATTTTTTAAAGGACCAATACAAGGCGTGGATTTATTAAAGAATAGTTTTTCGAGGACCAATACAAGGCGTGGATTTATTAAAGAATAGTTTTTCGAGGACCAATACAAGGGGTGGATTTATTAAAGAATATTTTTCAAGGGCCAACTGAGGCGTGGATTTATTAAAGATTATTTTTTTCAAGGACCCATACAAGGCGTGGATTTATTAAAGAATATTTTTTTCAAGGACCCATACAAGGCGTGGATTTATTAAAGAATATTTTTTTCAAGGACCCATACAAGGCGTGGATTTATTAAAGAATATTTTTTTCAAGGACCCATACAAGGCGTGGATTTATTAAAGAATATTTTTTTCAAGGACCCATACAAGGCGTGGATTTTTTAAAGAATATTTTTTTCAAGGACCCAGAACAAGGCGTTGATTTTTTAAAGAATATTTTTTTCAAGGACCAAAACAAGGCGTGGATTTTTTAAAGAATATTTTTTTCAAGGACCCATAACAAGGCGTGGATTTTTTAAAGAATATTTTTTTCAAGGACCCAGAACAAGGCGTGGATTTTTTAAAGAATATTTTTTTCAAGGACCCAGAACAAGGCGTGGATTTTTTAAAGAATATTTTTTTCAAGGACCCAGAACAAGGCGTGGATTTTTTAAAGAATATTTTTTTCAAGGACCCATACAAGGCGTGGATTTATTAAAGAATATTTTTTTCAAGGACCCACACAAGGCGTTTTTTCCTACATTTATCTTCAAATTATAATTCTCACCATGGCATTTTAAAAGCACAATGTCAATTTAAAGCCTATTTGGACACATTCCAAATTTAAAAATGAAATGATGTAATCTTTTTGTAGTTGACAGTCGACCTTTCGGTTATCCTTTAAAATAATCAAACATTTTTATGTTTCATTTATTTATAACTAAAATGTTAACATCCCACATAACTACTTCGTTCGTCCTTTGTCGTTTTATTTCTCTTTATCCTTTATCAGCCTTCCATATTTTTAATAGACATCTAGCATTGCAAAACTCCCACGTTTTGTTTCTTTTTATGATATCCCCAAGGATATATCAATTCACTGTACATTTTGCGTAAAAAATTGTTTATTGTTGTCCTGCCCTTGGCCCTAGGGGATATTATTAAGATTTCAATATACCGAAAACCCGAGGAAACACCGAAAACATTTTGTTATAACATGATCTTTATTAATATTTAAATTTATGTTTATTTCTCTTTTATTATTTATATACCGAATTGCTTAATGGTGTTGAAATACAAGAAAGTTTATGATTTGTTTATGGTGACCTACACGCAAATTATTTATTAATCCCATGATGATTGGTTGTTTTTTCTGTTTTGGTAGGATGTGAAATGCTTTAGCACTAAATATAAATGACACATTCAATTCTACATATAAATACCATTAAAAGTTTGAAGAAATCATATTAGTTAAGGGATTTAGTTGAAAATGTATGCCATTTGTACTATGTGATGTATAAGCGATTTGGATATTCGATGCAATATTGCACATACGCCACAATCCCTAAATGTTCCTACTAACTAAAATTCAAAAATTCCACGCTTTGTATTGGTCCTCGAAAAACTATTCTTTTATAAATCCACGCCTAAAAAAATATACTTTAGTAAATCCACGCCTTGTATTGGGTCTTGAAAAAATATTCTTTAATACATTCATGCCTTATATTGGTCGCAGAAAATCTATTCTTTAAAAATCCCTGCTTTCTATTAATCACAGAAAAAACAGTAAGGAAAGTTCAAAAGTTCAAAGTGAAGGGTATCATATAGTCAGCTTCGTCCGTATATGGTACCCTTCACCTCTTTGGATCCATACAAGAGATGCTAATATATACAATATCCCGTAGATAGAACAGACATATAATTTTTAAAGGACCATTGAAATGGAATAGATAAATATTTGAATTAATTAAAAACACCAATCGGATTCTTTTGTATACCATTTGTATGAAATAGAGCAAAATAATGTATGTGGAGTTATATGCAAATCTGGACCTAATTTGACATATACCGTTTGGTATGCTGCAGCACAGAGCGCAGTCCCTAATTTTATCTCTTGTATAGGGAACAGAGGTAGTACCATTTACCAAAAATCGGACGAAACTATATATGGGAGCTATATCTAACTCTGAACCGATTATCACGAAACTTGGCACACATCACTCCAGGCGTAACTCAGTATGCTACGCAGATCGAAAGATATATAGGGACTTTGGTGCAGCATTTACATAAAATCGGACAAAACTATATATGGGAGCTATATCTAAATATGAACCGATTTTCACGAAACTTAGCATTTGACCAATTTCGTGCAAATCTAAAGATATATAGGCACTTAAATCGGAAGAAAATATTTATATTTTGTAATAAAAGAAAATACTTACATTGCGAGGAAAAAGTTAACACCGTTTAGAGGAATATCTGAAAATAAAAGAAAAATAAATCGGGTCAAATGGAATCATATATTGAAATTTGCATCATTTTATAAAATTGTTTTTTTTATCCTCATAAAATCAGGGACTTGTTTAAACGAATTTGACTCTCATTATCAACTACTTTCTCTTCGGGAAAAAGTAACAAAATCACAAAGTATTTAATATCCAGCAGCAGCAATAAAGCTTCAAAAGCTATCCCTGAAAAGGAAAGATACAAACGCACACACACTGAAGCAAATTCCACATGTAAGCTGATAAAATATAAAACACATCATTTAAAGGTAGCAAAGAAAGCAAGCACCCATGCACACTCTCACTGGAATAAAAAGGGATTTTAATCTTCTGCTGATTTATACTCATTTCCTTGAATGTTTTAAGTAATAAGTCTTACTTTGGTCCTAGACCCACCTTCAAGTATACCGATCGTCATATCTCGACTAGCTAAGTCGATCTAGACATGTGTGTCCGTCCGTCTGTCTGTCTGTCCATTATAATTTGTAAACACGATACAGGCAACAGTTATGGACCAATCTTCACGAAATTTTGCATGTAGGATGGGTTCTGGCCAATAAAGACCCCTATTGTTTTTGGTAAATACTTAACTTTTGTCGGTTTTTCTGGCCGCTCCAGAGGTCGCAATTATGGTCAGGCCAAAGAATAAGGATGAATAAGGATGACGAATATTCACATGTTATCTTTATCTACAAGTGAACCGACTAACATCATTCCATACCGCACTGTTCTCATTCAATCTTAATCAGACACGCGTTCGAAATATATATGGAACCTATGCCTGAATCTGCACCAATTTCAAAACCAGTAAGGAAAGTAGTAAAGTCGGACTGGGCCGACTATATGACACCCTCCACATAGTCTCCTAACAGACGTCGCCTTTTCAAAAGAAAATTGACATGAAATTGAACGAAAGATATTTAGGGACCTTGGCACACCATTTACCTTGAATCGAAAGAAAATATATATGGGAGCTATATTTAAATCTGAACCGATTTCTACGTAACTTAGCATACATCATTCTAAATTTAATTCAGGGACTTTGGCGCACCCTTTACCTTGAATAGGACGAACATATATATGTAAGCTATATTCAAATCTGAACCGATTTTCACGAAACTTCACATACGTCATTCTAGGCCTAATTCAATGCGCTTTGTCAAATTTCGTGCAAATCGAAAAACATTAAGGGACTGTTGCACACCATTTACCTTGAATCGGACCATGATATATATGGAAGCTATATTCAAATCTGAACCGATTTTCACAAAACTTCACACACGTCATTTTAGGCCTAATTCAGTATGCAATACAAAATTTCGTGCAACTCGAAAGATATGTAGGGGCTTTGGTTCACCATTTACATTAAATCAAACAAAATATATATATGGAACTATATCTAGATCTGAACCGATTTCCACGAAACTTAGCACACATCTTTCTATACTTAATTTAGTACGCTATGCCGAATTTCGTGCAAATCGAAAGATTTTTAGGACGAAATTGTATAGGGGAGCTGTATCTAAATCTGAACCGATTTTTCCCAATTCAATAGAGTTCGTTCTTGGGCCAAATAAACGATCTGTGGCAAATTTCATCCCAATAGGATGATAAATACGACCTTTACCTTGTTATACCCTACACAACTATGTTGTTAGGGTATTATAGCTTTGTGCAGCCCCAAAAGTTTGTAACGCCGCGAAATATTGGTCCTAGACCCACCATTAAGTATACCGATCGTCATATCTAACTAGCTGAGTCGAACTAGACATGTGTCCGTCCGTTTGACCATTATAATTTGTAAACACGATACATGCCACAGTTATGGACCAATCGTCATGAAATTTTCCACGTAGGATGGGTTCTGCCCAATAAAGACCCGTATTGTTTTGGAAAATATCAGTTAATATTTAGGTTATGAAGTGGACCAAAAACTTTATCGTGAAATCGTGAAATTTTGCATGGAGAAGTGTATCGGGCCACAGAATAAGCATGCTTGTTTTGATAAAGATCGGTCAATATTTAGCGGGTCAAATGGTCCCTGACTTTTGTGTGAAAAATGACAAAATATATATTCTATAGCATATATATTTACCACTGAAGGACATAGACCCGATGTGCCAAATATCGTCCAAACCGAAAAATATATAGGGACTTTGGTATACCATTTAAATTAAGTTGGACAAAAATCTAAATGGGAGCTATATCCAAACCTGAACCGATTTTCACGAAATTTAGCACACATCATTCTAGGCTTAAATTACGTCCAAATCGAAAAATATATAGGAACTTTAGTGCACCATTTACATTAAATCGAACGAAAATATATATGTTTGTAACACGGAAAGGTAAACGAGGTAGACACATGGTACCTTTTGAGAATATGCATAGAATCACTTTCTAAGTCGATTTATGAATGTCCGTCCAATCGTCCGTCCGTGTATCCATGTTAAATCGTAAATATCCATGTTAAATTGTAAACAATGTATAGGTCGCATTTATGATCCGAATGAGATGAAAATTAGTACAGCTGATTTGGCCTAAGGACGAACCCTATTGAAATTGGAGAAAAAGGTTTAGATATAGCTCCCATATATATTTTCGTCCGATTTTATGGGAAAAATGGAGCAAACCCCAACTATTTTTGTGATTGAGACAAAATTTTGCAAAGCGTACTGAATTAAAATCAAGGTGGCTTAACATTACCGAAACCTTTTGGAAAAACATTTCAAACATAGTAAAATTAAATAGTTCATATCCCGTGTCCTGACCTTACTTAGAATCTTTCTTACCGCCAATATATTGCTTTTATTTGTTTTTTCTCTCAGACATTATCAAATAAAACTGAGTTATTTCTTTAAGTCTTTATTATTTGTATAAGCAGTTGAACACATTGAAACCATGTATAAACAACAACAATATATCAAGGATAATAACAAAAATATCCTTGTACAGAGAAATATAAACATTTGCTCATTTTATTCTTTACATTTTCGATATTTTATAATATGTTTCTTTTTTCATATATATGGAAAAATATTTACAAAGCTAAGTTATTTAAAATTACTGCGTTCTGGCTTTAAGGATCTCTGGTAAAGGAAAAAAACAAGTACGTAAGTATGAGTACAGGAACACATACACAGAACACGAACCAGCACTAACTTAAGTCTGATTGTCTGTTTCTATTTCGAATAGCAGAGAGGTTACATTTTATAGGAAAGGCTGTAAGAGGAATGGATACGGCAACTGAGGATTAGATGGATTGAAAATAAACGGTGAACAAAGAAAAACATATCATGGCAAGAAATTTCTTGCGTAAGAGGTAAGAAGCGTTTAAATTGTGAAGTAAATTGAAAGAAAATAATTTTTATTTGGAATTTGTTAAACAATTATAATTTTCCGGTTGTCTGCCTGTTGCAATCACGATAGAAATCACAATACTTAAGATAAAGCTTTGAAAATGCTACTACCTCTAAGATGGTATTGAAAATATAATATACCGGTACAATTGTTACGGTAGCTCCATATAATGCTTTATTCCAAATTATAGAATTTTGGGTAATTTGAGCAAGGGTTTCAACCAAACTGTCTGCAATTGAAAATTTTAGATTCCCATTGAGTAGAAAATTTTATATTCTCATTGTGAAGTGTGAGCATCTTTTTAAACGAATTCTTTATAATAAGATTTTTCAAGTACTCATGGTGTGTCAATCTACCTACCACAAGTTATCAGTATCTGTTTACATTTGGTAAATGCTGAACTAAAGACAAAACGATTTTTCGATTGGCACGAAATTTTGCACAGCATGTTTTAGGATTTGCTAGAGTCGGTTACGAATTCATATAGCTTCCACATATATTTCACTCCGATTTCCTTCCATGTTTTTTAATGACTGTATGTTTAATATAATATGCCTATATCTTAGCTTCAACATTTATTTTGTTACAAACAACAAAATATTGCTCATTGTTAGGTGAATCAAGATTTAAAATATGTTTTTCAGTTATTTTCCAAAAACAGTAAGATCACTGTATTTTTTCCATTTGAAAAAAAAAATACCTTATAAAAATGTTTTCCAAACAAATTATTAACATTGCAAATTCAAAGCATAAAATCGAAAAAAGCAATTAATGTGTTAATTTCTTTTGAACACTAAATAACATTTTTCTACGAAAAGAAAAATATTAACAATCACATTGGAATATCAGCTCATCGAGAGTTCCATTTGCCCTCATCATCATCATCTTCAATAAGTTACAAGAAACAAAATACCAACGAAACCATCTATACGATTAGGGGGTGGGAGGGTAGAGTAGTTTGGAACATAAATTTTATATTCATTGTATTCAACAATGCTTTCAATTAAATTATAGCATTTCCAAGTTCTAATAGATTTTTGTAGCAAAAGAGGAAAACAACAGAAACCAGTAAGGAAAGCAGTAATGTTGAACGGGACCGACTATATGATACCCTTCACCACTTTGGGTGTATTCAACATAACGAATGAAATTAAACATGTAATTCTGCAACCTATACTAAATTTTGATCAGATATAGAGTTGCTTCTTACACTGGGACAAAATTTTGTAAATAAATTTAAAGCAAAATATCGAAATCTAAACCGATTTCAGCGAAACTTGTCACATGTTAGGTTACACTTATTTCAGTATGATTTGTGCATTCGGATATATTTTGAGTTCTACATTTACTTATAAATCCAAATTTCGTGCACATCGAAGGATATATAGGGACTTTGGTAGCCTTTATTAAAAATCGGACGAAAATATATATGGGAGCTATATTTAAATCTGAACCGATAATCACGAAATTGTACACATATATTTCTAGACTTAAGTCAGTACCCTATACCAAATTTCGTACAAATCGAAGTATATAT
>NW_026873420.1:0-14386 GCF_032173495.1 Musca vetustissima
GCCTTCTATAGACCCTATGAAAAAATATTCTTTAAAAAATCCACGCCTTCTATAGACCCTATGAAAAAATATTCTTTAAAAAATCCACGCCTTCTATAGACCCTATGAAAAAATATTCTTTAAAAAATCCACGCCTTCTATAGACCCTATGAAAAAATATTCTTTAAAAAATCCACGCCTTCTATAGACCCTATGAAAAAATATTCTTTAAAAAATCCACGCCTTCTATAGACCCTATGAAAAAATATTCTTTAAAAAATCCACGCCTTCTGTGGAGCCTAGAAAAAATATTCTTTAAAAAATCCACGCCTTCTGTGGAGCCTAGAAAAATATTCTTTAAAAAATCCACGCCTTCTGTGGAGCCTAGAAAAAATATTCTTTAAAAAATCCACGCCTTCTGTGGAGCCTAGAAAAAATATTCTTTAAAAAATCCACGCCTTCTGTGGAGCCTAGAAAAAATATTCTTTAAAAAATCCACGCCTTCTATAGACCCTATGAAAAAATATTCTTTAAAAAATCCACGCCTTCTATAGACCCTTGAAAAGATATTCTTTAAAAAATCCACGCCCTTGAAAAGATATTCTTTAAAAAATCCACTCCCTTGAAAAGATATTCTTTAAAAAATCCACGCCATTGAAAATATATTCTTTAAAAAATCCACTCCCTTGAAAAGATATTCTTTAAAAAATCCACGCCTTCTATAGGCCCTTGAAAAGATATTCTTTAAAAAATCCACGCCTTCTACAGACCCTTGAAAAGATTTTCTGTAAAAAATCCACGCCTTCTATTGACCCTTGAAAAGATATTCTTTAAAAAATCCACGCCTTCAGTGGAGCCTTGAAAAAATATTGTTTAAAAAATTTAAAACATGTATTTATTCACCCACCAACATCATTCAAACTATCTCCCTGACAAATTTCCATTATTATTACCTGCCATGTTTTATAACTGTAATTGATCTTTCAATTTCTTGTTATCCTATTTGCGATTGGGAAAACTAGAGCAATTTCAATTTGCTTTTGATAACGTACTACCCAATTTCGATTTGGGTTTACTTTCGATTAATATTACCAAAGTCGTCGTCGTCGGCGTTGAGAAACAAATCTCCACGTCAATTAAACAGCAACTATCTCCTTGGCTAGGCCTGGTGCTATACTTATGGGGAGGCATATTTTATGCAGTTGGCTCCACAATATTGATATGTTCGAAATATTTCATATGATGATTTTTCTAAAACTAATAATTTGTTTTGGCCTGTTGTCGACAGCATATGCCGTCAATAGATGACTTTAATTAACAATTTGAGTTGTTGTAAATGTCCACACTGTCTGTCTGTCTGGACCCATATTCGCATGGTTTTAGAAATTTATCACTGGTCGTACAGAGAGTTAATATTTTTGTATTAAAAAATATATATCTAGCGGTTAATATTTTTTGTACGAAATTTTTTAATAAAAAAAATTTACACAATTCTAGAAAATTAAACATTTTTCCTTAAACATGTCCTCAGGTCAAAACCCAATTTACTCGACAGAAAAATGTCGATAAATCTTTTTTCTTGGTAATTATTTCAAAACACTTGTTAATTGAATTGAAAAAAAAAAAAAAACACAAAACTATATCCTCCAGCCATATGTTTCATATACCATTCTATTTAAATGTGTACTACCTTAGCATTAATTGAAACCTATTATGTCTCTCTTGCCCTGGTATCGATTTCAATTCAAATTCATAACAAAAATTCCATGTAATTTTATTTTAATGAAACCACAAAAACAACAACTACACGAAATCCGAAATTCTTAAGTCTATTTTTCGCATCCAATCATTTGTAATGGTTTTCAAATGAATGTCGGTATGACTGTGTGTTTGTCTCCCCACTGCAATTGTGGCATGATTTAAGTCAGACAATTTTGTTAACGTGTTAAAATGCCTCCAAATTGAAATGTTTTATTTTAACGGTTTAATGGAAACTGAAATTTTTAGCTGAGAATTTAAAACATAACAAAAAAAATAATAATAAAGGAAAACCGAAGAAATAAGCGATTAAAAGAGAAACTAAGTTAAGAACATTGGCTCAGTGGGAGAATTAAACAAAAAAAAAAAAAAAAAAAAAAAAAAAAAAAAAAAAATAGCTTAGAATATTTTTAACGACCTAAAAGAGGCGTGAATTATTTAAAGAATATTTGTAAAGACCTATGGGAGGCGTACATTTTTAAAATAATTTTTGTAACAAGGGTGTATAGAAGGCGTGGATTTTTTAAAGAATATTTTTCAAGGGTTTGTAGAAGACGTGGATGCTTTAAAGAATATTTTTTCAAGGGTCTATAGAAGGCGTGGATTTTTTAAAGAATATTTTTTCAAGGGTTTATAGAAGACGTGGATGTTTTAAAGAATATTATTGCAAGGGTCTATAGAAAGAGTTGATTTTTTAAAGAATATTTTTTCAAGGGTCTACAGAAGGCGTGGATGTTTTAAAGAATATTTTTTCAAGGGTCTATAGAAGGCGTGGATTTTTTAAAGAATATTTTTTCAAGGGTCTATAGAAGCGTTGGATTTTTTCCATATATAAGGCGTGGATTTTTTAAAGAATATTTTTTCAATGGTCTATAGAAGGCGTGGATTTTTTAAAGAATATTTTTTCAAGGGTCTACCAAAGGCGTGGCTTTTTTAAAGAATATTTTTCAGGGTCCCAATGAGGCATGGAGTTTTTAAAGAATTTTTTTCAGGTTCCCAATGAGGCGTGGAGTTTTTAAAGAATATTTTTTCAAGGGTCTAAAAGAGGCGTGGATTTTTTAAATAATATTTTTCCAGGGGTCTATAGAAGGCGTGGATTTTTTAAAAAATATTTTTTTAAGGGTCTATAGAAGGTGTGGATGTTTTAAAGAATATTTTTCAAGGGTCTATAGAAGACGTGGATTTTTTAAAGAATATTTTTTCAAGGGTCTATAAAAGGCCTGGATTTTTTAAAGAATATAGAAGGCGTAGATTTTTTAAATAATTTTTTTCGAGGTGTATCTATAGAAGGCGTAGATTTTTTAAATAATTTTTTTCGAGGTGTACCTATAGAAGGCGTAGATTTTTTTAATAATTTTTTTCGAGGTGTACCTATAGAAGGCGTAGATTTTTTAAATAATTTTTTTCGAGGTGTATCTATAGAAGGCGTAGATTTTTTAAAGAATATTTCTTCAACGACCTATAGAAGGCTTAGATTTCTTTATAAGGACATTTTTAACGACCTATAGAAGGCGTAGATTGTTTAAAGGATATTTTTAACGACCTATAGAAGGCGTTGATTTTTTAAAGAATGTTTTTAAGGACCTATAGAAGGCGTAGGGGATGATAGATACCAAGCAACGGCTCTGATTGGCTTTAACATGGCGAAGCCCAGGCTTATCTTGGTCCCTCGTTCATCTCAGTTGTGGACACTGACCTCCCCACGGTGTCACCTGGGGAGCTATTTTCATCACCCGATGAAATAGTGAGCTAATATATGCCGCGAGTTCACCCATAAGAACTATAAAAAATGGATTGAGGCGTCGGGTTAGTTGCCTACTCTCGGAAAACCCAGCCACCTACTATGAAGAAGCAATGAAAAAGAAAACCAAATGTTGACGACCCCCGCAAAACGTATAAAGGACCACGATCTGCGAATATGCACTTAGAATGTGCGCACGTTGTACAAAACAGGCGCAGTGTTCGCTTTGGCGGATGGAAAGGGACTGGCGTAAGTAAATCACATGATTACGCCCTGTATTATAGCTGCCATGAAACGAGATATGAATTTGGCTGCGAATTTATGGTTAACAGGAGAATAAATAAAGAATAAAAGACCTCGTCTCCAGATTCACTCCAGTAGATGAGCGAATTGCTATAATCCGTATAAAAGCGAAGTTCTTCTACATCAGTCTCAATAGCATCCATGCTCCGACCGAAGATAAAGATCAACAGACCAAACGCCTAGAAACATCATATGATCGTTGCCCTGACCATCACATTAAAATTCTGCTAGGTGGTTTTAATGCAAAAATCGAAGGATCGAAGGAAAAATCGAATGGATACCCCAGAACCAATAATAGATGACGGTATAGAGTGTATACCACTTAGCCAAGATAAAGTCAGAATAGCAATCAATTGGCTGAAGAATAATAAAACAGCAGGTGCCGATGGGTTACAAGCGGAACTATTCAAGACTGGTGGTCAGATGCTGGTAAGGAGCATGCACCTGATTAGTACAATTTGGCTAGAAGAATGCATGTCAAATGATTGGAACCTTAGCATCCTGTGTCCCGTGCACAAAGAAGGAGACAAGACGATATGTGCTAAATATAGAGGAATAAGTCTCCTACCCATCGCATATATAGTGCTATCCAGTGTGCAGTGTGAATGATTGAAGCCAATAGTCAATGACATTATTGGACCATACCAATGCGGCTTCAGACCTGGCAAATCCACCATTAACCAGATTTTTACTCTACGCCAAATTCTGGAAAACCCACGAAAAACACATCGGCAAATTCCTCCTATTCGTCGACTTTAAAGCCGCATTCGGCAGACCAATCCGTTCAGAGGTGTATAAAGCCATGTCTGCGTTTGGCATTCTTGGAAAATTAATTCGGCTATACAGGATAACTTTAACAGCCACAAGATCAGCAGTTACAGTCGGAAAGGACCTCTCGGAGCCCTTTAATATCGAACGAGGATTCAGACAAGGTGATAGTTTGTCGTGTGACCTTTTTAATATCCTGCTTCAAAAGGCTCATGAGAGACCCAAAAGTGAACAGTGAAGTTAAATGGCACTCTGTACACCAACAACAACACATGTTACTCGCCTACGCCGATGACATCAACATAATGGGTCGAACATTGAGAGCGGTAACAGCCACCTTTGAACAAATTGAGAAGGAGTCTGCCAAAGTGGTACTGGCAGTAAATGACGAGAAGACCAAGCTGATGGTATCAACGCGCAAGGCGTCCAGTAAACTCGGACCAACTGTGTAACTTGAAAATTACAGCTTCGAGGTAGTCAAAGATTTTATATACCTTGGTACCGCCATAAATAAAAAAGAGACATCAGTTTTGAATTTCGGAGAAGGATACAAAAAAACAAACAACTCAAAAGCAAGGCCACCTCCCGCCACACCAAACTCACACTCTACAAGACGCTAATAATATCCGGACTGTTATATGGATCTGAAGCAAGGGTACTTACGCAAACAGATGAGGCAGCTCTTGGAGTGTTTGAGAGAAAAATTCTCCGAAAGACCTATGGGCCGATCGGCGTTGACGGTGAATATCGCCGCCGAATGAACCATGAGTTGTACCAGCTATTCTCGGACATCGACATTGTTAGATGTATTGAGCTGCAGGGACTACGTTGGGAATGGATGAAGATGCCCCAGCCCAGAGGGTATATAAAAGCGAACCGGCTGATGGTTCCCGTAGAATGGGAAGGCCACGAATACGATGGAAGGAATAAGTAGAAAACAACCTCTTGGAACGTGGTCTTTCAAATTGGAGGTGATACGCACAAGACCGACACGCTTGGAAATCTTTTTTAAGCTCGGCTTATGGAACAACCGTTCTGTAAGAAGCCAACTAAGTAAGTATATAAGGCGTAGATTTTACAAATAATTTTCTTAAAGACCTATAGAAGGCATAGATTTTTTAAAGAACATTTTTAGGGACTTACAGAATGCGTAGAGATTTTAAAGGATTTTTTAAAGGCATATACAAGGCGAAGATGTTTTAAATAATATTTTGTTCAGGGGTCTATAGAAGGCGGGGATTTTTTAAAAAATATTTTTTCAAGTGTCTCTAGAAGACTTGAATTTTTTTACAAAAATATTTTTTCAAGGGTCTATAGAAGGCGTGGAGTTTTTAAAGAATATTTTCAAGGGTCTATAGAAGGCGTGGAGTTTTTAAAGAATATTTCTCAAGGGTCTATAGAAGTCGGGGATTTTTTAAAGAATATTTCTCAAGGGTCTATAGAAGTCGTGGATTTTTTAAAGAATATTTTTCAAGGCTCCACAGAAAGCGTGAATTTTTTAAAGAATATTTTTTTCAAGGGTCTCTAGAAGACGTGGAGTTTTTAAAGAATATTTTTTCAAGGCTCCACAGAAAAAATGCCTTCCACTGTGCCAAATGACGAACTGACAGACTACAACTATAAACTAACAACAGTAGCATTTTATTATTCAATTTTTATAAATTTTCAAATCCAACAAAATAACTCAACTTCAATGCAATTTTATTTCTATCATTTCATTTCAAATTCATTTCGTTGGATTTTATTTTATTGTTGTTGCTGTTGGTTGGTTCTTTTTGTGTTTATTGTTACAATTTTGTGCCTCCTGGTTTTGCTGTTGTGGCTGCAGCAAGCGGCACATGTGGGAATTTTTTAATAAATATTTTTTACCAGCATTTGGAGGTTTTTGTCTTAAACCGAAAACTCCACTTCACGAAACTTAAGAGGCAGCTGAAGTTTTTTTTAGTTGGCTTAATTTTTATGTTCTTGTTGTCGTTGTTTATTTGTTTGCTGGCGTACTTGTTGTTGCTGTTGTTGTTGTAAGTCTTTGAATAGTTAATACAGTGTGATTTTAAGTATTTTCTTTACAAATTGTTTAAATAGCATTTCTGTTCTGTCTTTGTTTATTTACTTTAATGCAATTTTTATGGTGAACTTAGCTTAAATAGTGGATATTTTTGTTTTTTTTTTGTCTTCAAAATAATAGCCCTGCTTGACAACAACCCACAATCAACATATGGGGTTTTGTGGGGTTTTCCGATTACGAATAAAAAGGGATTAAGTAAAAAATGTTAAGAAATATTTCGTAACGACCACTATAGGGCATTGGCAAATATTCCTCGAAATTCGCCCTCGAAAAATTTTTTTTTTTAAATAATTGACGTATGTTAAGGTCCTTAAAAACTACACACATATTCTTTAAGAAATCCACACCTTCTAGGCTCTTCAAAAAATATTCTTTTAGAAATCCACGCCTTCTAGGCTCTTCAAAAAAAATATTCTTTTAGAAATCCACGCCTTCTAGACTCTTCCTTCAGAAACCCACGCCTTATAGACCCTTGGAAAATACTCTTTGAGAAATCCATGTATTCTAGGCTATTTAAAAAAATATTCTACGCCTTCTATGCTATTTGAAAACCAGCTATTCAAAAAGGAAATCCACGCCTTCTAGGTTCTTCAAAAAAAATTATTCTTTTAGAAAGCCACGCCGACTCTTCCTTCAGAAACCCACGCCTTATATGGAAAATACTCTTGAGAAATCCACTTATTCTAGGCTATTTATATTCACGCCTTCTATGCTATTTGAAAACCAGTAAGGAAAGTATTTTTAAAGGACCAGTAATATGAAATTGGATCCATAAACATGCCATTCTGCAACCGATACTTAATTTTTCATTTGGTCAGATATAGAAGCTATATCTAAATCTGAATCGAATTTCACGAAACTTAACACACATCATTCTAGACCTAATTCATTTCGCTATGCCAAATTTGTGCGAATCGAAAGATATATAGGAACTTTGGTACACCATTTACATTAAATCGGACGGAAATATATATGGGAGCTATATTTAAATCTGGACCGATTTTCAGGAAACATGACACACATCATTCTAGCCCTAATTCATTACGCTACGCAGAATTTCGTGCAAATCGAAAGATATATAGGGACTTTGGTACACTATTTACATTAAATCGGACGAAAATATACATGGGAGCTATATCTAAATTTGGACCGATTTTCAGGAAACTTAACACATATCAATTTAGACCTAATTCAGTACGCTGTGCCAAATTTCGTGCAAATCGAAAGATACATTGGTACACCATTTATCTTAAATCGGACGAAAATATATATGGGAGCTATATCTAAATCTGAACCGATTTTTACGAAACTTAGCACACATCATTCTAGGCTTAGTTCAGTACCTTATGCCAAATTGCGTGCAAATCGAAAGATATTTAGGGACTTTGGTGCACCATTTACCTTAAATCGGACGAAAATATATATAGGAGCTATATCTAAATCTTAACCGATTTTCACGAAACTTGGCAGACATCATTCTATACCTAATTCATTACGCTGTGCCAAATTTCGTGCAAATCGAAAGATATATAAAGACTTTGCTGCACCATTTACATTAAATCGGACGAAAATATATATAGGAGCTATATCTAAATCTTAACCGATTTTCACGAAACTTAACACACATCATTCTAGACATAATTTATTACGCTATGCGAAATTTCGTGCAAATCGAAAGATATATAGGCACTTTGGTACACCATTTACCTTAAATCGGACGAAAATATATATGAGAGCTATATCTAAATCTGGACCGATTTTCAGGAAACTTGACACACATTATTCTAGACCTAATTCATTACGCTGTGCTAAATTTCCTGCAAATCGAAAGATGAATAGGGACTTTGGTGCCCCATTTACCACTTAAATCGGACGAAAATATGGGAGCTATATCTAAATCTGGACCAATTTTTTTCAATTTCAATAGGGTTCGTCCTTGGGCCAAATAAGTGACCTATGCCAAATTTCATCCAATTCGGATAATAAATGCGACCTGTACTTTGTTTGCAATTTAACATGGACAGACGGACGGACGGACATGTGTAAATCGACTCAGAAAGTGATTCTATGCATATTCTCAAAAGCATCCATGGGTCTATCTCGTTTCCTTTTGCCTGTTACAAACATATGCACAAAGACATAAACTGTACCCCAGTGTGGTGAAGGGTATAAATATTCTTTATAAAATTCACGCTTTCTATAGACCCTTGCAATAATATTATTTATAATAAAATTCAGGCCTTGTATAGGCCTTTGAAAAAAGTAAAAATAAATATGAAGCTCGAAAAATATTATTTTAATAATCCATCCCTTCTATAGTTTTTCAAGTCCAAACACAAAACATCCATGCCCAGTGTGGTGAAGGGTGTAACTATTCTTTAAAAATCCACGCTTTCTATAGGTCCCTGGAAAATATTCTGTAAAAAACCTTGAAAAAATATTCTGTGTAAATTAATTTAAAAAATATTTTAATATTATTTCACTTAATCCATTTTTCCCCAACAACCACCTGTTGACCAGATCGCCTGCTCATATTTCGAGCACTTTTTTGTGGTTTTCGTTTTTGGGAAATTTATTATGACTGTAGCTGCTTTTAGAATGAATTAAATTTGGTGGACTTTAGAGTAAACCAAAAAATAAAACATTGGAAGCACAAGCGAGTAGCAGTGAAACAATCGTGATTTGTGGCCCGTTTAATGTGAAATAATGTTTAAAAGCGAACGAACGAGCGAATGAATGAAGTGACAGCGTATTTTGTTCTACTCCATTGTGAGTGGTGTTTAATTTTCGGAAAGTGACACTTTTTTTCCTCGTTTACCCATTATTAAGAAACATGGACCATGAATAGAAGTTAACAATTCTCTAAAAGTAGATACAATGAAATACAGCAATAAAAACAACAACAACTGTAATGGAATGGTAGAAAATTACATCATAATGAACACTTGTAAAAGTTGTGTGACAGTAATTACTGCATGGAGCAATGGACAATTCTTGGAAAATGGAAAAACTTTAATGGAAATGGGAAATAAAATAGTACAAAATGAAATAATTAAAAAAAAAAATAAATTTAGAAAATTATACGCTGCAAAGCGGAGGTTTATTTTCATTAGCTGATATGGAGTATGAGGATCCTCAGTTCTCCTGAGAACTGTTTTTCTTTAGAAAAAAAAATTCCTCAGTTCCCCTGAGGACTGTTTATCTATAGAAAAAAATCCTCAGTACACCTGAGGACTTTTCTTTATAGAAAAAAATCCTCCTCTATAGAAAAAAGTCCTCAGGTGTACTGAGGAAATTCCTCAGTTCACCTAAAGACTGTTTTTCTATAGAAAAAAATCCTCAGCACCCCTGAAAACTGTTTTTCCATAGCAAAAAAAATCCTCAGCACCCCTGAGGACTGTTTTTCTTTAGAAAAAAAATCCTAAGCACACCTGAGGACAGTTTTTCTATAGAAAAAATTCCTCAGTACCTCTGAAGACTGTTTTTCTATAGAAAAAAATTCCTCAGTACATCTGAGGACTGTTTTTCTATAGAAAAAAAAAATCCTCAGTACCTCTGAGGACTGTTTTCTATAGAAAAAAATTCCTCAGTACCTCTGAGGACTGTTTTTCTATAGAAAAAAATTCCTCAGTACCTCTGAGGACTGTTTTTCTATAGAAAAAAATTCCTCAGTACCTCTGAGGACTGTTTTTCTATAGAAAAAAATTCCTCAGTACCTCTGAGGACTGTTTTTCTATAGAACAAAATTCCTCAGTACCTCTGAGGACTGTTTTTCTATAGAAAAAAATTCCTCAGTACCTCTGAGGACTGTTTTTCTATAGAAAAAAATTCCTCAGTACCTCTGAGGACTGTTTTT
Organism: Musca vetustissima; assembly: GCF_032173495.1. NCBI lineage: Eukaryota > Metazoa > Arthropoda > Insecta > Diptera > Muscidae > Musca > Musca vetustissima. Next base: position 10,471 of record NW_026873420.1, read on the forward strand.
CTATAGAAAAAAATTCCTCAGTACCTCTGAGGATTGTTTTTCTGTAGAAAAAAATTCCTCAGTACCTCTGAGGACTGTTTTTCTATAAAAAAAAAAATTCCTCAGTACCTCTGAGGACTGTTTTTCTATAGAAAAAAATTCCTCAGTACCTCTGAGGACTGTTTTTCTATAGAAAAAAATTCCTCAGCACCCCTGAGGACTGTTTTTCTATAGAAAAAAAAACTCCTTAGTACCTCTGAGGACTGTTTTTCTATAGGAAAAATCCTCATGCCATGTGTTTTCAACTATCATCTCTTCTATGACCAATTGTGTCTTTTTCTTTTTTGAATTTCCTTCTTCCACTCCCTATGACAAAACCCTCTTAAAAATTCACTCATTGTAATCATTGTTCCCCCCAATTAGAAAAGCAAATATTTTTCACTTTTTTCATTGAAACAATTTTAAATTAAAACGCTATTATTTTGACTGACAGATTGGTCATCACAATTTGAAATGTTAAATGTTTGTTTTTTGTGTGTTACCATAAAAAGTAAATCAAAAACAGTGACAACTCATCTGAACAATGACTTTGAAGTGAATGCTTCGAAAACGCACCCACCCGCAAAACGCATAATTGATGTTTTATTTCTGTTTTTGGGTGTTGCACACCCAAAATACCCTGACTGTCAAACGCCGAACTCGTTAGAAATCAGAGACTAAAGTGTAAACAATGTGAAATGTCCAAAGTGACAGTGGACATGTCAGAGTCAACATTCAGAACTAAGATTAAACGACATTGACAAAGCATTTTTCGTTAATTGCTGGCGATTGTTTGGTTAAATCGTAGCTGGGGAAACCAATGAAATGAATAGAAAATCATAGTCATGGTAGTTAAATTGTGGGGGAAAGGGTGGAGCAGAAAACGCACAAATGGATAGAGTTTTAAATAATTGTAGCGGACAATTGAGGCTAATTGGAGGAACAAATGTTGACTTTTTTTTAAGATTCAGGTTAAATATTTATAGGAATTTTTCGATATATAGACGACCTATAGATGGTCTTCTGAAGCCCTTAGAGGGCCTTATATTTCTAGAAGGTCAATATAAGGTTTTCTATATATATAAAACAATTTCTATGAATATAAAAACCATTGGAGGTATTCTAAATTTAATAGTTTCAGAGAAGTTTAAATAAAAAAGGGGGTCAGCCTCTCATAATTACAACAAAAAATATTTTATAAAAAATTTCCAAACATTTCACCACATTCCCAGAAATTATTAAACCTCAAGTTTCTACCGGAAATCCTCTATTAAATTTTTATTTTAATAAAATTTTCAATTATTGCAGATCATCTTACTTTTCAATCGGAATAACCCATAAATTATCATCAACACGTGTACTCCAATTTCATCCCGCATTTTTCTATAGATAATTTTGTACAATCCATTATCTAACACATTAAATAATGGAGAAAAAAAATATTCGAAAATAATTTTCGATTACATACAAAATTTGCTAGGCATTTAAATCTATTTGTAGCACATAAAAATCCGGCAAGTCATGTAGGTAACCTATTGAGTGTTCCGTTAAACGCGTATTTTATGCGTAGTTATTGGCAGTAGCTGGGTATAATATCGCATAAGCCCAGCATGGTTGCCATGAGGCTGGGAGCATACGTTCATATCAAAGAAGAATTCCCTTAGATAATAGAAAAATGATTAATCGAATTCCATGAATCCATCATTCATTGAATAATTTTGAGGTTTTTATGATCATACCGCTGGAAAAAAATCGCTTTGCCCCAGATTTTGTATGTATTGCCTTGGGCCACGATTATATGAATAAATTATAAAATTCAATTGCTGGTTATCTATGGGCTGTGTGGTGTTAACGTTTGCCTATTTGAACTTTAAATGTAACAGATTTACACAAAAACAACTCTCAGGAGGCCTCAGAATTTTTTCCAAAAAAAAAGCAGTCCTCAGAGGTACTGAGGATTTTTTCCAAAAAAAGCAGTCCTCAGAGGTACTGAGGAATTTTTTTCTATAGAAAAACAGTCCACAGAGGTACTGAGGAATTTTTTTCTATAGAAAAACAGTCCTCAGTGGCACTGAGGAATTTTTTTCTATAGAAAAACAGTCCTCAGTGGCACTGAGGAATTTTTTCTATAGAAACACAGTCCTCAGTGGCACTGAGGAATTTTTTTCTATTGAAATAAACAGTCCTCAGTGGCACTGATGAATTTTTTTCTATAGAAAAAAAACAGTCCTCAGAGGTACTGAGGAATTTTTTTCTATAAAAAAAACAGTCCTCAGAGGTACTGAGGAATTTTTTTCTATAGAAAAAAACAGTCCTCAGAGGTACTGAGGAATTTTTTCCTATAGAAAAAACAGTACTCAGAGGTACTGAGGAATTTTTTCCTATAGAAAAGCAGCCCTCAGAGGTACTGAGGAATTTTTTCTATAGAAAAACAGTCCTCAGAGGTACTGAGGAATTTTTTTTCTATAGAAAAACAGTCCTCAGAGGTACTGAGGAATTTTTTTTTCTATAGAAAAACAGTCCTCAGAGGTACTGAGGAATTTTTTTCTATAGAAAAACAGACTATAGAAAAACAGTCCTCAGAGGTACTGAGGAATTTTTTCTATAGAAAAACAGTCCTCAGAGGTACTGAGGAATTTTTTCTATAGAAAAACAGTCCTCAGAGGTACTGAGGAATTTTTTCTATAGAAAAACAGTCCTCAGAGGTACTGAGGAGTTTTTTTCTATAGAAAAACAGTCCTCAGCGGTACTGAGGAATTTTTTTCTATAGAAAAACAGTCCTCAGCGGTACTGAGGAATTTTTTTCTATAGAAAAACAGTCCTCAGCGGTACTGAGGAATTTTTTTCTATAGAAAAACAGTCCTCAGAGGTACTGAGGAATTTTTTTCTATAGAAAAACAGTCCTCAGAGGTACTGAGGAATTTTTTTCTATAAAAAAACAGTCCTCGGGGGTACAGAGGATTTTTTTCTATAGAAAAACAGTCCTCAGTGGTACTGATTCATGAAAATGTTTGGTATTAAAATATGGGATTATTTTCAATTTATCCACCCTTTCACATTATTTAAAAATATTCAAATGAAAGTTTGAAAGAAGTAGTTAATGTGTGTAATTCGAAGAAAAGGTGTTAAATGTAATAAATTTCAGCCAATAGATTGTTGAAATTAATTGCGGTTGAAATCCCATATAAAAGACTAATAAGAATGGTAAATAACTGAGCATTCATCACTGAGGCGTCAAATTCCTGTTTGTTTCTCAAAAAAAAAAAAAAAAAAAAAAAAAATAAAAAAAAAATAAAGAAATTTGATTAAGCCTCCTTTCAATGCCAAAAAAATACACCTGGATATCAGAAAGTAACCACAAACCATATCAAATAAAAAACCATACGCCTTCCATGTGGATAATGCCGGTAAATTTGTTGAAAGTGAATATTTTGTGTTATAATTGTGGCAATTAATTGATTGTCGGTGGGTAAATGTTCCAATTTTTTATTTCTTTCATTGAATTTACTCATATAATTTAAGGGTGTGAAGGCGTACTCAAAATACTTTTACTTTCGAAAAAGTGTAGAGGAAAAAAACATACAACAGATATTAGAAACCGCTGTCATGCCTAATGATTGAATGAATAGTATCGGGAATGAAGGTGTATCGTTTAGAAATGCTCTACTTTCCATTACCGTCATTCCAAAACAATAGAAATTAATCGATCATACAAATCTATGTGTAATTCCTCGATAATCCCCGATTCAATAACAAAAATCATACGGAAAACAAAATTATTCGGTAACAAATACTCTCTCTCCTCCTCCTCCACGCACACACATTCTTTCCCTTTTTGACTTGAATGCACAGTGGGTGATTTCGATCAATGATAAATATTCAAAATTAGTTCAATTGT
>NW_026873421.1:0-14384 GCF_032173495.1 Musca vetustissima
GAAACTTGGCACATTTCATTCTGGACCTAATTCAGTACTCTGTGCCAAATTTCATGCAAATCGAAAGATATAGAGCGACTTTGGTGTCCCATTTACCTTAAATCGGACGAAAATATATATGGGAGCTATATCGAAATCTGGACCCAGTTTTCCCAATTTCAATAGGGTTCGTCCTTGGGCCAAATAAGTGACTTGTGCCAAATTTCATCCAAATCGGATTATAAATGCGACCTGTACTTTGTTTAGAACTTAACATCTACAGACGGACGGACGGACATGCATAAATCCCACTCAGAAAGTGATTCTATGCATATTCTCAAAAAGAACTATGGGTCTATCTCGTTTCCTATTGCCTGTTACAAACATATGCACAAAGACATAATACCCTGTACCACAGTGTGGTGAAGGGTATAAAAAAATTCATGTTACACACAAACGTACATGAACTCCCAAAATATTTTAATAGTTTGGAATATCCGTTTACTTCGAAGATGGGCTATATCAGTCCACGTTTTGGCGTAGCTCCTATAATATAATATATATAATTTGGTATAGACTTTTTAGACGATTTAGCTATCGGTTGTAATCATTCTAAGGATATCGTGATAAAAAACTCGAATCTGACAATAATTAAATATATCGCTGAAATTTGTATTTGGTGTACATAAAGTTTGACATAAATCGGTTTGTAAAATTATTAGCTATTAAACCACATTCAAAATAAACGGCTCATATGGAGGCTACCCTATAATGCAGACAACTGTGTCTTTGATCAGTTTCTCTAATCCATTGTTCCCCGTTGGTTGCATGACTCGTGGGTAAATTAAGACCCCCACCTGTACTGAGTTATTTAGGCTCTGCACTGTAACCTTTTTATAACCTCAGCCTTATGGCCAATGAGGGTATATACGGCAAAAATGTGTCTCAGTGAAATATTGGTTTTAGACTACTTGTCTTAAGCGAATTTGGTCTAAAGAGCCAAATTCGTTTCAGACAATTTTGAGTCAATGATCAAAGATCGGTCCAGACCTTCTCTTACTCCCCTCATATAATTTTTAATTTTTTGTTTAAAAAATAATTTTATAATATAATGCGAACGGACTATCCGATTGGAACCAAACTTTGCAAAACCTGATATTTTAAGTACCTCCGTATAACATAGGCTGATGAGGGGATATATATGTCGGCAACAACGACTTTCATATTTTTACTTGTTTCATAACTGTTATGTGTATGTATACATGTAATATCGGTCCACCATAATAATCAGTAAGGTGGAAATATTCATCGGACACCCCACAAAGTTTTTTTTTATCGGAATAAAATTCTAAGCCGCTATAGTCATGTCCCTCTGTTCGTCTGGTCAACGTTTTGGTATTGAAGGAATTTTCAATGGAATTGGTTTAAGTTAAGGTCTGTATCCAATTTTCCAAACTGATGGCCTGTTGGTTGGTATTCTGACAAATCCCTGTTATAAGTATCCCCATCAATTTTATATATTTTGAATGTCTACTTTATGGACATCGACATTTAATCATGTTATATTGTGGATTATAACATGAATAACTATACTCTTAATTCATGTTTTTTCTTCATCTGTCCTTTGTCAATAATCTGTAAATTATTTTTAAATCTACGAATATCGAAATTCTATCATTTCAATGCTACGACCGGCAATTGTCTCATTTGTCCATGCATAAGTTGTGGTGGCATGGCGGAGGATGTGCAACCAACATTAGTAACAATTTAGCATTTGTTGTAAATAGTGATTGTTGCAACAAAAACAACAACGACAACAGCAATAACGATAACATGGAAAAATTACCACTACAAGCGCCACCATACCCCCACCCTATTCTTTCGCCTCCAACATAGATCCAGATATAAAAGAGGCTGGCTACCACTACCAAAGAGCTAAATGTCATTTGCAATTGAAACAACACACCAACTAACAAGTCCAACTGGATATGACAAAAATAAAAATACCTCAGACGCTGTGAAACAACGTCCAAAAATACCAACTAATGTTGTAGCTGGAAGCTGGAGCACAACAAAACAGGCAAATCACGAAAAACAAATACACCAACACAAAACATTGCCAATGAATTTGGCGAAGACGAAAAACAGCAGCAGCAACAACTAAAGACCTTAACAACTGGCTGGCAGCTGGCATTGGGATAGGCTGTTAGCTGGTGAGATGTGAGAAGGGGGCGTTCACAACTCCAACTACTAACAACTTGTGTCCGTACCTATTTTTAAGATGAAAGTAAAATAGTTGTTGCAGGCAAAGTCGGATTATTGTCAGTTGTAGAAATATAGAAACATCGATGGCTATGACTGAAATAATGTTGCATATTTACAATTGTTAATTACATTTCCTGAAAATATAAAAATGACAATGCAGTTGAGGCAATTATTCGAAGGGACTTATTAAACAAACAATAGCAAAGAATAAAAGCCCTTAAATAGTTTATAGCAGTGCAATTGCAGAACGTAAGGTAATTTGGGTGGTTTTGAAGCCAGCATTTATTCTCTGCAAATAAATGATTTAACTACAACTAATTGTAACCTGTAAAAGAAAGCCCAATAAAACCTCCCTTTGGACTATTTACTTCGAATGTTTATATCCTCAGTCTTATGGTAAATGAGGGTATATACACTTTGAAATATTGGTTTTAGACTCCATGTTTTTGGACCAACTTCTTTTTAAACAACATGGAGTCGATTTACAAATGCCTGTCCGTCTGTCTGGCTGGTGCGCACATTAACTCTTGAAGGGAGTATTCGATTTCACCCAAACTTTGCATATTGTAATATTTCTTCCAAACTTAGTTATCCAGATTTGAACCAAACTTTGTAATATTTCTGTTACCTCTCCCAAAAATGGTCAAAATTTTCGGGCGTTTTTATCCAAAAACCAAACCGTTATAATCCCTCAACCACCGCATTCACCCAAAATTCCCAAAATTGAAGAAAATTCTCAGACCTTAACGCTTTTTTGTTTCAGACAGGTGCTTTTTACGCGTGTTTTTTCTAAATCTGAAAAAAAGAATAGATAGATGAAACTAATGGGACGATTATGGATAGCAACCAAACTCCAGTTATGATTTCAACTGGCCACGCAACTGAAATAAAACTTAACATTATGAATATCAACTTTTCTCAGTTGCCGTCGATAAGACTGTTTTGACACTTCTTCAACTAGAAATATTGTAAACAAACAAAAAATGTGAATAGCATGTTTCAGAAAAAGTAATTATATGTTATGATAAGATCAGTGGAATATTATGTTCAAGGCGTGACATCTATTAGAAGGTATTTAAGAGATAAATCCATTAGAACTACCAACAGTTCTGTGATGCTTATGTTTTGAGAAATGTTCAATCGACTGCTCATTTTAGCTTGAAGGCGTATTTTCGTCTACCAAAAGATGCCGTTGTGTACTTAGTTGAAGACCGGCGGTCAACCGGAATTCCTCCTCTCTTAAAAGTGTGTCTAGCTTTGAGGTTTTTTGCGGAGGGAAGTTTTCCAAAGTCCCATGGTAATGACTTCAACCTTGTCATGGCTCAACCCACAATGTCGGTGGTTTTGGCCGAAGTTGGATTGGATTGATTTGGATTGTTTCCAAATTAACAGGGGAGGAAAAAGGGAAGAATAATTTTTTTGTTTTCATTCGAAAACAAAGTTCCCGTATGTTGTCGGATGTATAGATGACACACACGTATATATCAGAATGAAGATGTTCGCCAGTCTCTGCCATTCATTTGGAATGCTTGTTGGTGGGCCATAGCAGGTCCTCTGAAATGGCCTTCCATAAGTCCGCACGCCGCGTGCTACATTTGGGTGAGCTTCCATCCGGGCAATTAAGACCTCAAATTGTAAAAATGCCAGTTATTATTGTTAAACACGACTAAACAGCAACCAGAAATTAATGGTTGCCGAAAAATTCTATTTGAAGCAACTGAAGTTGACAACAGTTGCCATCCATAAGTTAAATTTGGCAACTGGCAACGCCACTAAACTATGATTACCATCCGTAATCGACCCATAATATTACTTTATGCATAGTTTGGACCAATTGATTTTTTAAATTGAGAAGTACTATTAACTTAGAGACAATAGATCCAACATAGATCATCCTTGATCATAATTATTCGTACATCGAACAAAAACACAAGTTTTTTGATAGTTTATCGATTTTTGCATAGTTTACTCTATTTTCGATATGTTTTCATTTTACAACGCATAGAACAAGAAGAATTTGGTTTGCATTAAATTGATTTGACAAAGGTAATTTTAATTTCTTCGATTTAAAAATCGAAGTGAATCCCAAAACAAAAGAAATTGATGCTGATGAACGTAGAATTATCATAAAGTTAGTTTCTGCGGATCTATATTCCCAAATTTTCTAATCTGTCATATTATTCAAATCTTGTTTTCCCGAAGCGAATATTTACGCCATACAATAAAAAATTGGTCACTTTAGATTTTGGTTGATTTGACCCTCGGAATATTGGCCGATCATCATCTAAACAGTTATGCTTATTCTTCGGCCAGATTCCCTTCCTGGTGTAAAAGTTCGTGGTGTTCGGGTCATAATTGTGCAATCAGAAAAACCGACAAAAATAAAGTTTTTGGTTCATTTCATCTTCAACATATTAACGGATAATTACCAAAACCAATAGGGATATTCTTTGGCCAGAACCCATCCTACATGCAAAATTTCGTGACGATGTCTAGATCGTCGCAGCTAGTCGAGATATTCTAATCATTAAATTTGTTAAAGGTGGATTGCATCAATTTAGGCATATCCTCCATATAACAGTATACCAAAATTTTGGCTAAAATTTGATATTTTGGTTTCGAATTATGTAGAAGTTTTTTTTTTTTTACCAAAAGTAAGATTACCTATGCTATTACTAAAAGGTATGTGTTTTTATCAATGTAGTTTCGAGTTCAATGTTTGCCAAATAGGTTAACCAAATAGCTTCAAATTAAATTTACAAGTTTATAAAATATTGAACTTTTGTGGAAGAGGTACCAGAAGGAGTGGACCAATATTTCTCATATTCGAAATTGAACTAGGTTTAGAAGAAATATTTCGATGTGCAAAATTTGAATGTTACTCCCTTCGAGAGTTATCGTGCGCACCAGCCGACCAGACCGAAAAGTGAACGGACATTTGCAAATCGATTCCAAAGAAATATGGGGTCTAAAAGCAATATTGTATATATATATATATATATATATATATATATATATATATATATATTTTTTTTTCATTAGCCATAAGGTCGAGGGTACAAATGTCAATATCAATTGATATTTTGGACACATGATTCAACCGAATTGTCTGTAATTTAATACAGTCGTGTACGGTTATAGTTAACGTGTGGGGACCAATCCAATAAGATCGTTATAGAAGAAGTTCGTTATATCCAAGTTAGAAATTGATAGGTTTTGTGTCCTGTTTGACAATATTAAAGTGCTTCTCATTTTCTTTAGTGAATCTGTCATTACAGCTGACATTTTTTTGTAAAGCTTGTCAGCGTTACAGTAAAAAAATACCATTTGAGAGAATTGTCATAGTCAGTATTACTTATATTTTTAGCAAGTTCGTTATAACCAAATCAAAAAATATATGAAAACTTATGTTGGGACCGAATAAATAGTTCATTAACACTAGAAAGACTGGAAATTTGTACATACCTATATTGCCTAAAATCGATCAAAATGACCTCATTCTGAAAGAATTTTTATTTTGTAAAGAAATGTTTTTAAACTTATTTTTTAATATTTTTTACATTATTTACAATCATACAGAGAGAGCTCCCGAGTTTCCCTTTTTGAAAAATAAGAACGCGGACAAAATGTTCAAAAAAGAGGAAGTCTTTACTCTAAGAGTGAAATCAAGTTGAAATATAAAATGTTTTTTTTCCCGATTTGTGTGTTCGTTTGTGTTTCTAGAGTAGCAAACTGGTTTCGATGTTGTTGTACTGATCTAGTCATATAAGAAATTTACTTTATACAAGAATAAAAGTAGTTCTATTATTTAATATTTCACAAGAGGTCAAAATGACCGATTTTAGGCTATATAGGTATAGCACATGTGTATACGGGGAATGAAAGAGGGGAGGAACCAGCTACTATGATTAATAAACGTAGTTCTATGTGGTACAAAACCGTCAAAATGACCGCTTTCGGCAATCTAGTGTTAAAAAAAGTTCGCTATATCCGTAGTTCGCTATAAGAGTAAGTAATTTGTATGAAAAATATGTTTTAAAACTAAGGGACGTGGAAATGTATTCGCATAAGAAATGCACGTTACAACCGTTGTTCGTTATAAGGGTACTCGACTGTATTTTGGGTTCTCATTGATTAGTTTCTCCTACCAAAAGTGTCTAAATTTTGGGGAAGCTCTTGTTGTGGAAGTGTTGTGAGGGTATGTCATCGTTATGTCGTACGTAGCGGAATCGAATTAGGCATGTATGGCCAATTATTGCTTGACTTTTAATCTGTAATCAATTTTCTTCATGTACAAGATATACTGAAATTAGGGAAGATATACTAAAATTAGTAAAAGTTTCGACAATGTCGGCATAGATCCATCTTTTTGTTATATTCCCCATATGAAGATGGCAGAATCATTCGCTTCAGCGTATAACTCCATGTGGGGTTGAAACCTTTATGTTGAAGGGTATACAATATTCGGCCCGGTCATTATTGTGTATCATTGTGTAATATACGTAATCAGTGTTGCCAAAACTTTGTTGAGGAAAAATGCTAGATTTTGTTGAAAAAAATGCTAGAAAGTGCTAAATAATTTAAAAAAGCGCCAGAAAAAAGTGCTAAAAATTTCTAGAACAAAATTGTTAATATTTAATAATGAAATATTAATCGGTAACACCGTTTATTCTTAACGGCTATTCGTTGTCGATTTAGCCATGTCCGTCGCATTGAGGTCGCAATATTGAACACACAGCTTTGGAATTTTGCACAACGTTGGTACTACTTCTATGAGATTTGATATTGGAAATGGAATATATCGGTCCTTATTGGGTACACCATACCCCAATATTTTTTAGGCACATTTTTATACCCTCCACCATAGTATGGATGGTATATTAATTTTGTTTTTCCGTTTGTAACTCATCGAAATGATCATTTCTGATCCTATAAAGTATATATATTCTTGATCACCGTAAAATTCTATGACGATATAGCCATGTCCGTCTGAGGACAATTTGGTACATTGAGTTCTTATTGGGTAGCAAATATCTCCACTAAAAATTATAAATAGGGGTATTTTGTGGGGTTTGATAGCCTTTTTCGACCGAATTCGCTGGAATTCGGTACTTTGAATTCTTATTGGGTAGGAAATCTCTATATTAAAAATTATAAATATAGGTCAATTTTTTTTCGGGTAGCCCCCATATAAGGGTACCCCCAATTTCCAAATTTTGAGTGGTTTTGACCGAATTGACTGTAATTTAGTAATTTGAGTTCTTATTGGGTAGCAAATCTCTCCACAAAAAATTATAAATATGGGTCAATTTTTTCGGGTAGCCTCCATATAACGGTACCACCAATTGTCGATATTTTAAGGTTCTTGAGCGCGTTTTTCAACCGAATTAGCTGAAATTTGGTATTTTGTAGTCGTATATGGTCACAAATCTCCCCACCAAAAATTATTAATATTCACCCCATATAACCGGCCCGGCCAAACTTAATGCTTTTGCACTTGTTTATATTAAAATAGTTATCAAATGTCGGTATATGTACACTGTTTGGTATGTTCCCTATATTTTTATTTATAGTACCTGTCAGTATATTTATGGTGGAGGGTATCCAAAGTTCGGCCCGGCCGAACTTAACGCATTTTCACTTGTTCAACCTAAATTGCTGTATATTTGTATATTGTGTTCTACCTGGTTATATAGTCTTCTTACTAGGACTTATCAATATTGGGCTACTTTTAAGGGTAGCCCTCATCAATTGCATTGGTTTTAATTTGATTGTTTAAATTTTTTGAGTCAAAAATGTCCTCATAAAAAATTATTAATATGGGTCCATATTTAGGGGTAGCCCCTACAGAGCGGTACCCTCCCCTTATTCGACATTTTGGAGACGTCAGACATGCAACTGAATTGACCAAATTTTTTATATTTTTTGTTTTGATGGGGTTTGAAATCTTCCTACTAATAATGTCCAAATTTGATTAAGGTAAATAACTGTAATTTCACATTGCGTACAAATATGAAGACAATTATCAATTTTCGTCCCATTTGTGTACTTTTAAGGGTTTATAATCTCATTCCCAACAGCGACTTTAATATAAAAAATATGTTTGCCAGAATTTTTCTATTTTGGTCCTTATTCTGGCACAATACCAATATAAATGGGTACGCTCGCCTTTTCGGTAATCTAAAGTGGTTATAACTTGGCATTCGGAATTCCCGCTGAATAAAAAACTATTTTTAGAAAGTTCCAACGTAATTGATGTTCATTATTTTTACATCGCTCTCATAAAATGTACAACTTTATTTGGTTTTCCATTTTCCCAAATAAACAATCTACCAACAGACAATATCATAGTCACCACATGAAGTACCCGACAATTTTTTAAGAAATTTGGAATGCACGGCACATGCTGGATAGCATTGGAAAATCAAATTCATCGCGTGAAACATAATTCAATATGAAATCGAAAAACGGGATTTTTTTGCATTGAAACCAAAATTTTGTAAATAAATTCCTAAGAAATTAAAAAATGCTAAAAAAGTGCTAAGTGCTAGATCATTTTTTTTTTTGGTGCTAAACGAGTTCAAAAAGTCGCTTGTAACGACGACATATCGGTGTTTTCTCTCAAAATAGTGTTATGTTTCATTACTTTGTTCTTAAGTGTTTAAATTCTATAAAATATATATTTTCCATTCTTTCTAAGTATATCACACATAAAAGTTCAAAAATGTAATTCATTTTATTATTTATATATCAAAACATCAACATATATGTCTAAAAATTATTATATATAATAAATATCACCCATATTTTACCAATATCGCTTAAAATTACTATCGCTTATAATGACCAAATTTTCAACTGTTGTACTATAGACCCTAATAATGCCCCATTTCTTAAGATCTGACATCTTTTTTATCAAATTATCCCCCAATGTGTAATAAACATTAAATTGCACTTTCCTTGGCTGTTGCACTGTGATTTGAAGTCATTAACGATGGCAAAGCCCACCATAATGCGCCAGAATTATCTGTGAAAAGCCAAGAGCAGGAAACCAGCGAATAATATGCCATCTGTTTGTTGTAGCCGTTGTCGTCGTCGTTATTGTTGTTGTTGTTGCTGTTGAACAAAAGATGCAAATGTTGCAACTTGAAATATAGCTTGATAATATTTTCTCTAGTTTGCGTTTGTTTTTGGTTTTCTTTGCTACAAATTCCTGCTTAGGAGGCTGTGATGGTTGTCCCTGGTATTCTATGGCGTGAAAAAAAAACTTAAAAACAACAGCTACGGTAACAAAAGCCCAACTAAGTAAATTACAACAAGTATTTGTAACAACAACACCACCATCACCACAACAGCAACAACACGGATGGACAAAAAACTAAAACTAATTTTACGCTGGTTGGGATACAAAGCCGCACACACACATACAATCGCAGAGAGAAATACGAAAAAAATGTGTTCCGGGCCCAAAAGCTTATGATGGGTAAACCAAACAAAGTTGATACAAAAACTCAACAACAACAAAAAAATGTTACAGAGGAAGAAAACAACAACAGCTACAACAACAACGAAATAAAGTTCAAGTTCGCTTTGTAATGTTGCACGAGGTGCACCGCATTGCATTCATTGTCTTGCCGATGTAGCAGCTATTGCTTTAGTTTTTGTTGCTGTTGTTGGGTGCTGGCGACCAAAACCATAACCCGGAAAAACAACAACAACAGCAACAGTCAGTAGTCGAAGCCTCCTTGAATTTGTATTGTTCTGATTATTGTTGTTGTTGCTTTTGTCCAATAATGACTTTTTGATGCTGCTAATGAAGATCATGATCTTTATAAGGTGATGATGAAAAAAAAACACTGCCAACAGCAAATGCAAAAAAACTCTAACGAACAAAAGCAACATCAACATTGCACCATTACTTTTATTAAGATAATGACACGAAACAAAGGCGAAAGATGAACAAAAACTCTTGCGCGAATTGTGTAGAAAGTTAATCAAAGTTTTTTCTTTTCTTTTCTACTTCGGTTTTTTTCTTCCAATGCAACTACTACTCCGCACCATTAGCTTCCGACGAAAGGTACACCACATAGATATTTTCATTTTCTGTTGAGTTAGCAAGAAAGGAAAAAACATGTTTAGTTATGTATACAGCTAATGGACCAGTCATGAATTAGAGAAAAAAACCCTTAAAAATTAACAGAAATTTCCTTTTAAATTCACATTAAGGACTTTCTGTTTCAAAAAAAAAAAAAAAACAGATATAACAACATTTAATTGTAGCTTCTACTTTTTTAAAGGATTTAAAAAAAAAAAATGTGACATTGACCTTTGAAAAGGTTTTCAATGAAAAAACAGACGTTTAAAAAATGTCTTCAATGTCTTACATAGAAGGAAAATTTTCAAAATTAAACCGGGTTATCCATTTCGTGGTTTCAAACTATCCCTATAAAAAATATAAAAATGAATTATTTAGACTAGCAAAAAGCATTTTTAAGTGAACTACGGCTCTATATTTAACTTTAAAAATTTATAAAAATTATACATATGGAAAATATTTACATTTTTTTCTTCAATTATGGCCCAAAATACCTCAAGAATGATTCCTCAAAATTTGGTCCAATAATCTCCATTGTTGAACATTTTACAGCATTTTTACTCAAAAAAGGTGCATCTACAAAAGCACAGTCTTTCGTAGCCTCATATAAACGTCTAAGGGTGTTAAATGGGGTGACCAGTTGATATCGTCTTGACGATAAATTACGCGGCCAGGAAATATTCGCTCGAGTTGTGTGGCATGTGGTGTTGTCTTAAAACCACATATTGTCCAAGTCGTATCAATAGCAGCAAACAGTTGGTTATCATATGACCATAACGCTCCAAATCGACGGTGGCATTCTTCCTTCGTTTTTCGTTTTTTTCGTTTTAATCTCTTGATGTTGGCATCTACAATACTCTAAAGATTTTTCTATAGGGTAAAGATCTGATGATTGCGTTGGCCATTATGAAATCATGATTTTTGACTCCCGCAACCAATCTTTGACACAAGCGGTATATTATCTTCAGCGAAGGGACGATAGCGTTTTCCAACATATTTGTATAGACAATCCAATCAATTACTTCATAAATTAAATTTTTGACTTCCTCACGGAAATTTTTATCATGTCAAAGTCTTTAATATTTAACTTTGATTCATCCGAGAGTAATATATTTCTCCACTGAGTCGAATTCCAATTCGTATGAGCTTTTGCGAAAGGCAATCTGGCTTTCCGATTCTTTTCAGAAATTAAAGAAATTTCTTGATAGTTTCCGGGCCTGTCACCATAGCTCATCCACGCTCTCTTCTTAAAGTTGTATTCAACGACAACACTCTCACCAATTCCATTGAACTCCTAAATCGATATTTTTTACTGCTATGACAATTGGTTGATAGGGACGAATTGATGTTCTTTTGCAGCCTTTCACCGTGCTGAACTGTCACTACTGCTATAGTTGCATAAATTCAACTTATAATTCGAGAAAGCATTGATTTATTCATGGAATATTTCTCCGAAATCATTTTCTGTAATTGATTATTTTCACAATCACTGGCTGTTTTATCGGAGTACTGTATTTGTTTCTAGCCATTTTTATATTTTTTTGGCAGTGAGTAAAAATTGAAGACCAGACACATGTTATTGTAATATAATCCATATAAAAATTATCTAAAAGAATCGAAATAGGTGTAGAAATCAAAATATAGTAGGTGAGAGGGTACACCTTCGATTGATTTTTGTTTTTTATTAATTTTAGATATGACATACTTTAAATTTATAATAAATTTTTCATTAGGTAATAAATATGAAAGAAAATACATTAGTTATGTTTGAAATGATTGTCGGAATGCTAAAAAATTACACTGTGCGACAAATTTGAATTTTTTTGATAAATTGCTGATAAAATATCGGGGAATATTTTGCTATACAACTCTAACCCTCAACCGACTCATTAAAGGGGTTAAAGCTTAGTTTCTTAAAAACTATTGAATATAAATATATAGTTTGTTCTGAGACTTGAGGTGGATTTTGACGTAGAATATTTTATTCTTTGACATTATATACCTAAAATAAAGTTTCATGTTACTTTAATGCACTTAGTCGAAAAACATACTGGAAATGTCTTCGTAAAAAAATACAAGAACATTTTGAATTTTTGGTTCAAAATGTATGACTATATATTTGGCATATACATTATATATACGAATTTCTCTTGTTCAGTGACTTATGCTAAAAATTGATGGAGAATATTTTTGTCCCTTATGCGATTCTTCTAAAACGACATCTTGTGGCAAAAATTGGTAAAAACTAGTAATAAGTACGATATTAACCCTAAAATGAGTTTTTGTTTTTTTAAGATTTTGACGTTTAGGCTGATTTTTGAGTTTTAGTCTATTCTGAGACTTATAGTGAAACTTTATTGCGAAAATTTCTGTAGAATATTCTGAGCAACTTTAACCCCGTTTTGAATGAGTTTTCAATCACTCCTGGAAAAGGGGACCGAAAAGACCCCTTTAATGAGTCGATTGAGGGTTAAAGTTGTATAGCAAAATATTCCCCGATATTTTATCAGTAATATTGCCGAAGACACTATTTACCTAAAATGCAAGGATTTCATGAAATCATAATTCGAAAATTTTAAAAATTCTAGAAAAGGGGGAATATTGTCCCCCCTTTTTAGGTTACCTCCAAAAACTTTCAAAAAATTTGTCTTCTTTTTTTAGACCCTCTTTCATAATCTGTTGGAATTTCCCGGTAATTATTTTTTGTGTTGCAAAGTGTTATTTAAGAAAAGAAAACGATCACGGAATTTCTGCGCACTTACAAAAAAAAAAAAAAAAAATAATAAAAAATAATAATAAATAAAAATTTAAATAGCATTTCGAAAAAAAAAATTTTAATCTTCATTTTGTCGGCAACTGAAGCTAGCCAAAGTTATTTATGCTGCTTGAGAAAAGATAAAAACAATTTTTGCGGGTAAAATTGTTAAACCAGGAATACGGTTTTGCCTTAATCTTCTAAAATATGCGACGTTTCTTCTTCAAATTCTTTTAGATGATTGTTAAATATTCGTAGATTCATCTGATAAGGTTTTCGACTGTAAAAATGACTAAAATATATTGCACTTACAATACATTAAAATGATCAATGTTTAAAAGAATGCAATTCGCGGAATTGTTGAAATCAGTTGTTGTGCATGCGGTTTTCGTATAAACCGAATCAATCTCTTCCAATAATTATGAATTTTTCAGTGTTTCATTTAGCGTTTTCCCGAATTACATTCAGGGTACCCATATCCGCCGTTTTATTGGGTGGAATTTAACATGGCTGGGCTCATTAGATTCGGCAAGCTAAAATCACGCGGTGCTCTATGGCATTTGAATGGACTTTCTTAAATTTAGACTCAAAAATGGGTTTTTTTTAAAAAATTTCGCACCAATTTTTCGTCTTTGGAATCCAATTGCAAAGAAGCTACGAAGCAAAAACACGAGCTCTACAATCCTATAATCAGTTTAGACCATTATCGGGATGCGCGTCCTGATTATAAGAAAAATTAAAAAAAAAAACACCGAAAATCCGGCTTCAAAATTTCATCACCCGTTTTGGGTGGATGCAGCGACTATATCGAATTTAAAACATTTTTGTAAAAAAAAATTACTTGTACTTTTTTGGTTATTTCAGATTCATAATGCGTCACTTGTGTCCATTTTATAAACGCATCTTGAAGAATTGCAATCGTATTTTTTAAATTCCTTTGCACATATTCGCACGAGGCTTTTAGAGCGGTCACCAAATTTTGTGCTGGTAGAAATATGCCTAAAGCTATCTTTACATTACAAAATGTCACATGACGATCTGGCATATTCTGTACCAAAGACCCCATTTTCGTTATTTTTAACAGATTAGCTTAATTTTTCATCCGAAGTGACATTTCGGGTTTTCGAACAACGTTTTTATAAATTCATACTCTTTAAGGTTCTTAGAGCGTGAAAAGCAATTTTACATATCACTTGGTCACACTGACCCCTTGGTCCTGTCCTATTTTAGGTATTTTGATTCAGCAGAAATGGCTGTAATTTGGCATAACAAGTTTCTTCGAAGAAAATA